>NC_062544.1:246732280-247035310 GCF_016906955.1 Phacochoerus africanus | reverse complement strand
TAATGGGCTCAACACATGCCCAAGGAGCTCTAGGGCTTGTACCTACAGAGTTGTTACATGGCCCTTGTATTTCCTCTATGGGATCAAGTGAGACTGAGTTGCTGAAACAGAAGTGGCACTATGATTTAAGGTGACTCTCACTCACACTGCACACATAACAAGTTTGGACTTTCAGGCTATCTACAGCCCTGACAATTGTATTTTGAGTCATGCGTAACCTGTGTAACAGTTCTTGCCCTTCCATTGGCTCTTGCTGATCTGTGTTCTCACCTCCACAGGGTGCCTTCTCTGCACCCAGATGTGGTAGGGTTGGTGGAAAGCAGCCTATATACCCTTTGCCACTGGGATTCAAGGAAGTTTCTTCATCCCCTTTATCAGTTTTGTACCATGGGTCAGGTAGTCCTTTATAGGTAGCCACTTACTGCTCCATGATGTCAATGGACCATTCTGCCTGATACTCTCTCTGGCCTCTCGTCCTTCTATATCAGTCTTAACCATATCAGATGATAAATCCCTATGATTTCTACATAATCCAGCTGAACAAATACTTAAGTGTCTAGAAGGTGCCAGACATAATGCAAAGTTAAAGAACATAAGGCTCAATTAAGTCATGACCCCTATTTTTAAAAGAGGTCACAGTTTGAGAGATGGATACATAAGGTAAAGGAATAAAAGTTACAGTGGTAAATTCTATAATAGTAGAAAGCATTATAATCAGGGGAATGTGGAAGAATAAGCAATTAATTCTACCTGGATTTGTATTTAAACTAGAGCAGGCTATATATTAACTAAGCATTCATTCGGTCATTCATTCAAGTGATAGATATTTTTCAGTGTGCCTGAACTGTGCCAGATATTACACTAGCCCTGAAGATGGAGATAACTGTCCTGGAATGACATGAATGACATACAGTTACAAATGGATGCAACCTGAATAACAAATGAACTGTATTTAGGCTTTGGTCTTCCTCAGGATTATCTTCCTCATCTGCTGAAGATGAGAGCAAGAATTTTCGTAAATTGTTGAATAAATAAAAGGACAAACTGATATTTCTAGAATTTTCAAAACATCAGCATTTATGTCAAGCCTTTGCTGGGAAAAGATCACTTTACAGAGTTTTACTTTGGGTGAAATTCTCCCTAATTACAACCTATAAACAGCAAGTTTGTTCAGAGCTGATTCCCACTGCAATGATAAGCTGCTTGGCAAAACTTTACAAGCTACAAATAATCTTAGTGACAAGAATCTGGTTAAGATACAGTTCATGAATTTAATATTTGCTCTATATTTTGTCGTACTCAATAATAAGCCTCTTCGTTGAACATGATACGGAGAGATGTCCCTAAACTTGAACTCAGTGAGCTGCTGGCATGTGTACCAGCACATACTCATTATTAGAAGTGATTATCAAGATTTCAGAAGCCATTTATCTATCTATTTTGTGTAGTTTACTAAATAAGATTTGAGTATTTGAAAAATATTGACTTGACCAATGTTTATAACTTATTTGGGCTATAGAGTACTTCATACAAGATGAAAAATCTAATTGCATTGAATTTTGGACTCTTCCTTGACTAGACTTTGAAAAAATTTAGCTGGTTTAGAATAATGTTACAAAAAGTGGATCATTCATTTCATTTTAACCCTGTGTAGTAACCCCAAGTTTGATGGCCAAAATATTTATGATGTCATTTCTTCAAGTCAATAAAATATGTGATTAGTTAACCATGGTTAGCAGTAGCCATTTTTTAAACTTACATTCTTTTAATGTCTTTTGTTTTTACACATATATCCCATATGTGGCAAGTATCTATTTATTTCAGATTTCCTATAGCTTTATGTTTGGCTGTAATTTCATAAAATTATTTCATTAGCTTGGATTTGAGACATCTTTTGACTTCCTCTCTCACTGATGTTTTAATTAAAATTGTTTGCAGGGAGTTCCCACTGTGGCTCAGGAGTAACGAACCCAACTAGGATCCACCAGGATACAGGTTCCATCACTGGCCTCTCTCAGTGGGTTAAGAATCTGGCGTTGTTGTATGCTATGGTGTAGGCCATCATCAGCTGCAGCTCTGATTCAATCCCTGCCCTGGGAACTTCCATATGCTGTGGGTGCTGCCCTAAAAAGAAAAAAAAAATATATTGTTTCCAGAAGAAACTCTGGTCATATGGAATGCTGTCTTTGAACTTCAGCTTTAAATCAGCCATTGCTAACAAGTGAAGAGATTCAACGCAAAAAATTCTCAGTGGTATCTATATTATCACCTTCAGGTATCTGTCACAGAGAGTAAAATCTAAATTATTTCTGATCAATTTAAGGCAAAGCTTATAACACAAAAAACATATAAGGATCAGGTAGTGGACCTAGGATAGTAAGAGATCCCTAGAATTGTGATCAATTTGGTGCAGAAGGTACTAATGGTTCTGAGCCACACTTTGAGACACATGGTTCTATTAAGAGGAGATAAAATGATTAGAACTCAAAATTATAGTCTCTTTATATCTGGTAATTAATTTTCCCCTTGATTCTCTACATCGGTTTCATCAGTCTCACTAAATTCTAGATCAGTGATTGCTAAGAGGGCTATAGGTAATCAAAGAGTAAAGTAAATACATTGGAGGGTAGGAAATGTATTACAGAATTCAATTTAGCTCTCTAATTTATCCTTTCTTTATTGTTACTTTGTGATATGTCTTATAATATACAACATTTTAAGGTAAAATAATAAGCCATGAAACTTGTAAATAAATATGTGTTGGAATTGCATGCTAAAACATTATTACTAATGATGAGAATAATTTCACATGTTTGAAAATCACTGCTATATATTATACTAGTTCAAATTATGCTTTTATAATAAACATTATACAAATGTGGATCCTCAACACCACAAAGTGATACTGCTATGTCACACAATGTCTCCTGTGGGCATGGGAAACTCTCCAAAGCAACTGTCCTCTGTTTAGTGACTCTAAACTGTGGGGAGGGTCTAGCATTCTGTAACTGCTCCAGCTTAAATATATGGCCTCTCAGATCTAGGCAGCAGGAAAAGAGAGAAGGGAAAAATGCATACAAGCTCTGAAAACCACATTTTATTGGCAAAGTGAAGTCCAAGGCCACACCTAATTTTAGGGAAGTGGGAAAATACAATCCTCCCTGGTATGAGAAATATTGGTAAGCAAATCTAACAGCTAATACTTTAAACACAAATTTAGTCCATAATACAATTCATCCAGTTCTAAATATATTGTAAATGTACATATTCACATATATACACACATATCAGCACTGATCATAGAACTACATAAATATGTATCTTCATATTATAATGGAAAACTTGTACATATTTTCATTAATATACCACACACAAAGGAGAACCTGTAAGTTAAAGCTCTGCTAGCCTACATTTCTATTAATTTGAAAATCCTTTCATATACCACATCAAATCTCTTGGTAGAAAAGAGATGAAAATATTCCTCTCTAGTCTATTAAGCATAATGTAAAAATAGCTACAAAATATTCATCTTATACATTATAATCATATTATATATTTAATATAGAAGAGAGGAAATGTGACTATAAGATACTTGGAATTTTGGCATTCCTATTCCACAGAAGCAACTAAAGTATTTAAAATTATTATTTGTTAAATACAGACAATTCTCTGGTTTCTATGCCAAATTCCATCAGTTTGAAGGGACCTGGCTTTTCACAGCCAAGTTTTAAGCATGTGGAAATTATAAATGGAAACATATTGTGTCCTTTGATCTTAGAAGTGGCAACATTTGCAAAAAAACTGGGTGGGAGATCAATCTCATTCTTTGGTTTTCCGCTTTTTGATCAAGAATTTAAATATGCTATATTTTAACCAAGAGTTAAAAAAATAGTGCATAGCCTCAGTGAAAGAGCAATGCTTCATAAACACATAATAACTTCATCAACAAATAAGAGTCTGCTTCCTGCCGTGAAGCCACAAATATGCTGAAAGACCCGAATTTTTCCAGGATGCACAAAGCTCTCTGTTCCAGTCAATTTTGGACCATTTTCTCTCTTTGTGGTGGCAGTGGTTGTCTGGCTACGTGGGTGTATATTTGAAACACATCCTACAGATTTTTTAATAACGCCTTCTTGAGGAGAAAGGGAGACCAGTTTTTTTCCTATGCTATAAGCACTTAAAGCACTTGTCTAATGACTTACTGATCTCCTTCAGCAATTCAAGATTGATTAAATAGGAAAATAAAGAGGATTTTTAAAGGAAAGCAGAAGAAAGTACTTGAAACTTTGTTGTTATCAAGCTTATGTTCATTTATTATCAATGCTACAAAAATCTTTAAGAGCTAAGGCAAGATCTTAACTGGAATCATCCATAGTGGGTTAAAGAAGTCAAAGTCACTTATCTTAAAAATGTTTCATCTAGTGATATTAGGTCCATAATATTTACTTGTTCATTCATTCTCAGCTTCCTTTTTATATACTTGGTGATGATGTATTTCCAACTCTACGTTATTACCAATGTAAGATTTTTTTTTTTAAATGAGATTTTTCTAGGTCAGATTTCCTAGAGGGCAAGTATCTTGAGTATTTCCATGACCTACTTAGGCTGATTATACAATTAGACGATGACTTCAGCAAATTTTCCCTGGAGAATTTCCTTCTGATCTGTGTCTTTCATAACAATTAGGGCTGTATTAGAGCAAACAAGCCGTGTGTGTGTGTGTGTGTGTGTGTGTGTGTGTGTGTGCGCGCGCGCATATGTGTGTGCGTGTGCAGTTTTCTAAGGTTATCTTGCTATAATCTAAGATGAATTTTTAAAGAAATCAAGTGTGTTGTTTCAATCTCCTTAAGCTTATCATTAATTATGAAATATTTTCTCATTTAATAAACATGAAATTCACTTATTTGTTGCTATGCTGGATTATAATTTAAGCATAATCTAAGAATTCATAGTTAAAAATCAAAGGTTATTTAAAATTCTTTATCTTATCCCCAAACCCTTAAATTTTACACTCTGTGATTTTTTAAAATGGTTAAGGATGATTCTTTTACCATTCATAGGAAACTTTTTTGATTGAAGATTTCCTTTATTTTTTAAGAAATGTACTTCTCATTGACGACCTAAATTACTTAAGTTAAAATATACCATTATTTTGTACCTTTTCACCAAATACTAAGTAATAAATAAATATTAGAATCCATAATCCCCATATATCATCTACTTTCTCATCACCAAGCAAAATAATTATAATTTCTTATGTTACCAATGTTTAGATGGTTAAAAACTTGCTTTTTCTGCCATTTTCAGTTCTTCTGATTTCTTCTTAATTTGTGAATTTCAATCCCATGTGCACATGGGACAGAAGAAATTATTTCACCCACTACTCAGCACTCATACTTCAATACTACAATATATGCACATTACTTTCCTCTAAATGGCCTTTAACTCACTAGTTTCTAAATATCAGCCTTTACGCGCTACTTCACATCCAGAGAAAATCCAGCAATAGAAATAGGCAATAAGAGTTCCTGTCGTGGCGCAGTGGTTGACGAATCCGACTAGGAACCATGAGGTTGCGGGTTCGATCCCTGGCCTTGCTCAGTGGGTTGGGGACCCGACGTTGCCGTGAGCTGTGGTGTAGGTTGCAGACGTGGCTCGGATCCCGAGTTGCTGTGGCTCTGGTGTAGGTTGGTGGCTATAGCTCCGATTCAACCACTAGCCTGGGAACCTCCATATGCCGCAGAAGCGGCCCTAGAAAAGGCAAAAAGACAAAAAAAAAAAAGAAATAGGCAATAATTTTGACACCCCCCATATGAGCTTGCTTGACTTCATAGAGAAAATATATAAAATTGATTCTTGACATATGTATTAAGTCTACACCCTCACTAAAATCTTGTAATCAACAGGTAGTGTGGATTCATAAACAATAGGAAATGTGAATTCAGGGCCCAGAAGTTCCTTGATTTTTCTGAATCATATAAAAATACAAGTACAGAGAGTTCCCACTGTGGCACAGCTGTTTAAGAATCTGGCATTGTTTCTGCAGTGGCATGGATTCAATCCCCAGCCTACAACAGTAGCTTAAGGATCTAGCATTGCTGCAGCCATGACATAGGTCACAGATGCAACTCAGATTCAATCCCTGATCTGGGAACTTCCATATGCCACAAGTACAGTCAAAAAGGGGGGAGAAAAAAAAAAAAGGATTGTAAGTTTATTGTTCTCATAGTCCTTACAAGGGTTTACTTCCTAAGATGCTTCATGACAAGAGTCATTGGCAACACTACAGCTTAGAGTAGTGCTCTTCATTCCAGGCCCATTGCTGTAACCAATTCAGTGCAAGTTTACTGAGCACTTACTACATGTCAAGTATTTTATACACCTTATCTTAGGTAAAAGCACACAATAAAGCTGTGTATTGTACACACCAACCCTGTACAATACAACACAGTAATCACATATGAAGAACATATCACTTTAATATATGAAGAAATAAAAGTTTAGAAACATTGCAGTATCCAAGTTAACTCACCAGCACATAAAGTCTGAATTCAACTCCAGACTTAGTTGATTGCAAAATCTATGTCTTTATTCTTCATGCTCTGCTGCCTGTGCTTTACGAATACTTTCTGTGTCTTCTCATTATGTCCTTCGCTAAATGAGGTTAAGTGATAATTTGTTCCCCTCGTTATGTCTTTCACCCATGAAAACCAAGTGACACTTCCTGGGAATTTACTATTTAGCATCTGTATTTGCTAAATTTCAACATGTTTTATTTATTTTTTCTTTTTTTTTATTACTCAAATGAATTTATCACATCTGTAGTTGTAAATGATGATAATCAACATGTTTTAAACAAGACAAAATGACTATTGTACAAAAATGAACTAAAAGATTTTTTAAAATCCCCCAAACCATAAGTTAACACAAATTTAACTTCAAATATCAAGTGCTAAAATAATAGTATAATAAATAATAAAATAATAAAATACCAAGTGCTCCTGAAACGCAACTGTGATAAAGTCAACTCTTTACTAAAAAAAAATAATGAGTGACATAATTATTGATTGTAGGATAAACTGTATCCTCTGCCCTCAGAAGGTCTACTTTAGGAAGTGTAGATCATGCTCAGTTTAAAATATTTTGCTTAGGAGTTCCCGTTGTGGCTCAGTAGAAACAAAGCCGACTAGCATCCATGAGGTTGCAAGTTTGATCTCTGGCCTTGCTTAGAGCGTCAGGGATCTGGCATTGTCGTGAGCTGTGGTGTAGGTCACAAACACAGCTTGGATCCTGCATTGCTATGGCTGAGGCACAGGCCACCATCTGTAGCTTCAATTTGACCCCTGGCCTGGGAACTTCCAGGTGCCTCAGGTGCAGCCCTAAAAAACAAAACAAAACAAAAAATTTGCTTAAATTAAGTATTTTCACTCAAATACATTTCAGTGTTAATTATCTGAAGTGAGTACAGACATCTACTATTTTCAACATTGTGTCTAGATATTTATAGTTTTTTATTTCCCAATTTTTCTACATATAATAGCATTTTCTAGTTTTATTTGAGAGATTTTATTTATTTTTGTCTCTCTTTTTTTTTTTTTTTTTTTTTTTAAGACCGCACTCACGGCATATAAAGATTCCCAGGCCAGGGATTGAATCAGAAGTATGTCAGAGCTGTAGCCTCTGGCCTACACCACAGCCACAGCAATGTCAGATCCGAGCCACATCTGCGACCTACACTACAGCTCATGGCAACACCGGAACCTTAACCCACTGAGCAAGGCCAGGGATTGAACCTACCTGTCCTCGTGGATGCTAATCATGTTAGTTTCCGTGGAGCCACAATGGGAACTCCATGCCTTGATATCTTAAGCTAGACTCAAAGCAATATGAAGTTTTAGAAATTATCTGAATCTTTCAACCCTGACTGCCTAATAACCTGAGGTTACTTCAAAGCTGTTTTGTTAGTTCCCAAGGAACTGCTACCATAAATTTAAAATTGAAATAATTATTTCACAAGAGAGAAGATGTACAATAACTATATTATTTCCAAAGGACAATATTATTCTTTAAAAAAATTATGACTTTAAAAAATAATTTAGTTTCACTTGATGAATTTTACTAATTGACTAGTAAATAAAATGAAAAGTAGGTTTGAATAATTTTACAACGTTGAACAGTTAGTAAGTTACAAAATATTTCTTCTTGGCTGCCAACTTTATTCTTTGTTTTAAGGAGTATGATCCAGCTCCCAGTTAAAGTATTCTGGCTTTTATTTGAAAGCTACTTATTTGCTTCTTGACTACAATCATGTGCTTTCAATTTCTTTTGCATTTTACCACTTACTTTCTACAGCATTCTTTTATGGGTGAACAACTGCCTGGCAAAATAGAAACTGAACCACAGTATATAATTAAGTTCTTTGTACAATGGAAGTTAGTCATCGACACAATTAAACCACTGGCTTCAGAATCCAACACTGAAGGAATGAACAGCATAACCAAAGAGTACTCATTCCAATAAGATTTTCCTAAATCATGGGATTGAAAAGACCTGCCTGCTTTTTTGGTGTCACGAAAAGAATTCAAAATAAATTCTTCTTCCAAAACTAAAAAGAATTCATGTCAGATAATATCTTGTTTCTCCTATATTCGTTTTTTCGCTTTTTCACTGTTTTTAAGAACTCAGAATGTTGGTGGCATAGAGATATTTTGTTCAGACCCTGGTTAAAAAAAAGTCCTAAAACATAAAATGTACTTTTTTTATAGAAACTTAATACTATTTTGATATTTTAAAGAATAATGCAATAGTGCAATAAACTATAATATGGGATTGTTGTACTTATATTCAATATTTTAGTACTTAAATTATAAGTAACAGTTTTAGTTAAACATGATTTATTTGGTCTAGAGATGTTTTAATATGATGCAAAATCCAATTACAATGGACAGTTAGGTATGCATCTAAATTAAAAAACATTATAGAAAGCCATTCAGTTGCTGGAAATGTACTCTAAGAAACAAGGAAACATGGGTACATATAGTTTGGTTTTGAAATTTTTCTTTTTGTGTGTGTGTTTTTTGTTGTTGTTGTTGTTGTTGTTCCTGCTTTTTATGGCCACACTCACAGCACATGGAAGCTCCAAACCTAGGGCTCAAATTAGAATTACAGCTGCTGGCCTACACCACAGCCACAGCAACACAGGATCCAAGTCATGTCTGAGATCTACCTACACCACAGCTCACAGCAATGCCATCACAGCTCACGGCAATGCCAGATCCTTGACCCACCAAGTGAGGCCAGGGATCGAACCCGCATCCTCATGGATACTAGTTGAATTTGTCTCTGTTGTGCCACAATGGGAACTCCTGAAATTTTTATTTTTCAATAATAAAAATATTTCTAATTATCCCTTGCCTTCAGATCACACTATTGGTTTAAATCATATTCATAGGTTCTAGGTGAAGCAACTACGAATACAGGTTAAAGTATAAAATGTAGAATCACACATTTAAATAGATGTGATACAGTTCTAATAACATTCAGTATTTTGGTGAATGCAGTTGTTGCCGATATTGATACAGTATATAAACATTTTTGGATAAAGAAGGAATATAACATGGTCTTATTCTTTATAAGTTACCTGGAAAGTTTTACCTTTGATATTTTTGCTCTAGAGTTTTTACTGTAATAACTAGAACATACAGACTCAACCAAAATCAGATATATCAAAACAGAAGTATCTAGAGAATTCAAAAGATATGCAGCAATTAGGAGTTCTTGTCGTGGCTTAGCAGGTTACGAATCTGACCAGTATCCATGAGGATGCAGGTTTGATCCCTGGCCTCACTCAGTGGGTTAAGGGTTCAGTGTTACAGTGAGCTGTGGTGTAGTTCACAGACATGAACTGGACCCACATTGCTGTGGCTGTGGAGTAGGCTCACAGCTGCAGCTCTGATCTGACCTCTAGCCTGGGAACTTTCATATGCTGCAGTTACTGCCCTAAAAGAAAAAAAAAATCTGCAATTAGTATTTATGATATTATTTTTGATTAAGCATGTGTATTTCCTTTGGTAGAGTATCATAAGTATTTTCTTATTGATAGTAATTGAGTGTGGTCACTTGACTTACTCCTATAACTACCAAAGTATTTTGTAAAATTTGAATTTGGGATAAGGGGGACTGATACTCATTGAGTTGCTGGAAGAATGACAGAGGAAATGAGGAAATGTAACTTACAGTTTGGTTTGGGAAAACGTTGGTTTTCTTTTTTAAATTGCTTATGATCACACTGTATCCAACCCTGATTGGATTACAACATTCTTAGCTTTTTCCTTAGGACATTAAAAACATACTTCTTCTTTCCTGAATGCTATTATTCCTTCATAGTACTTTACTCAGTATTTTACTATAGCTACTTTCTCCAAGGAATTTATCTGTTAATGCAATGGTGAATACCAGTATATGAGTAAATTGCCACTTTAAGGAAACAAGGAAGGCACTGTGTCTTATACCACAGAGAGCTCATAAAATGAGAACATTCAGTCCCTGAATATTCTCATTTGAGAATGTTTTGAGACAGATTTTCATTTTGCACATGTGAGGGAAGAAGACACTTATTGACCCTAAGCAAGGGAAAGGCAACATCCAGCAACAAATTTGATCCAAAGCAAGGAAAAGGTAACATCTTACTTTGACCATCTTACTTTGACCATCTAGACCATATTTTAGATTTCATCTGTGCCATATTTTGATTTAAAGTTGAAGTAATCTAGGTCACTAAAGAATAGAATAGAAGATAGAATTAACTATACTGTGGTCAAGTTAGAGTGACAATAGTAAGATGTAAGAGAAAACTGGGATTAAAAAATAAAATTTGGTGAGTTCTTGTTGTGGTTCAGTGGGTTAAGAACATGACTAGTAATCATGAGGATGCGGGTTCAATCCCTGGCCTCACTCAGTGAGTTAAGGATCCAGGCTTGCCACGAGCTGCAGCACAATACCATCTTCCATTACATTGTACATCGAGAGATTAGAATAGTTTCCTGTGCTATACAGTAGGACCCCAGTGCTTATCCATTCTAAGTGTAACAGTTCGCATTTACCAACTCCAAACTCTCCATCAATCCAATCTCCTCCCCCTTCTTCCCTCTGCCAACCACAAGTCTGCTCTGCATGTCCATGATCTGTTTCTGTTTTGCAGATAGGATCATCTGTGCCATATTTTAGATTTCACATGTAAGTGATATCATATGGTATTTGTCTCTCTCTGACTTCATGGAGTATGAAAGTCTCTACTTGCATCCATGTTGCTGTAATTGGCATGACTTTGTCCTTTTTGTAGCTGAGTAGTATTCCATTATATATATGTATGACATCTTAATCTATTCATCTTTAGATGGACATTTAGGTTGTTTCCTTGTCTTGCCTGTTGTGAAGAGTGCTATAATGAACATAGTGGTGCATGTATATTTCTGAATGAAAGTTTTGCTCAGAAATATGCCCAGGAGTGGGATTGCTGGATCATACAGTAGTTAATTTTCTTTTCAAAATATTAGTTGGAGAATGGGATGGGATGATTGCAAGGGACTGTCATAGAAAGGGTTCAGCAGGAAAAGATAGAGAATAAAAAAATGAAAATGTATTTGAAAACTTCCCAAACCTAAAGAAGGAAATAGACATCAAGGCACAAGAAGCAAACAGGGTCCCAAACAAGACAAACCCAAACAGACCAACAATGTGACATATAATAATTACAATGGCAAAAGATAAAGATTAAGAAATGATTCTCTTTTTCTATAATAATTTTTATTTTTTCCACCATAGCTGGTTTACAGTGTTCCAGCAATTTTTTTACCATACAACAAGGTCACCCAGTCACACATACATGTATACATTCTTTTTTCTCACATTATCATGCTCAATCATAAGTGACTAGATATAGTTCCCAGTGCTATACAGCAGGATCTCACTGCTTATCCATTCCAAAGGCAATAGTTTGCTAAAGGCAGAAAGAGAAAAACAAAGAATCATTTACAAAGGAATACTCATTAAGGGTATTCCTGAGAGTCATAAGACTATCAGCTTATTTCTCTGAAGAATCTTCGCAGGCTAGAAGAGTAGTAGTGTCGTATATTCAAAGTACTGAAAAGGAAAACCTGGTAGGATACTCTACCCAGCAGGATTATGATTTATAATGATGGGAGAAATAAAGAATTTCTCAGACAATCAAAAACTAACAGAATTCAAAAATACTAAGCCTACCCTAAAATAACTATTGGAGGGTTTTTTCTAAGTAGAAAAGAAGTAAGAATCTACAGGAAAGAGGAAATCCCATTAGGAAAGGCAAATTTACAATAAGCATTGACAATCACTTAAGCCATTGACTGGAAAACAATTTTTTAAATTGTAAAAGTAATCACAACTACAATAAACAATGAAAGATGTGAAACAGAACATAAAAATCACAAAATTGGGAGTTCCCATCATGGTGCAGTGGTTAACAAATCTGACTAGGAACCATGAGGTTGCGGGTTCAATCCCTGCCCTTGCTCAGTGGGCTGACGATCTGGCATTGCTGTGAGCTGTGGTGGAGGTGGCAGACATGGCTCGGATCCTGTGTTGCTGTGGCTCTGGCGTAGGCTGGTGGCTGCAGCTCCGATTCAACCCCTAGCCTGGGAACCTCCATATACCGCAGGGGCGGCCCAAGAAATGGCAAAAAGACAAAAAAAAAATCACAAAATTGGAGGAGTAGGGTATAAAAATGTAGATCATTTAGAATGTGTTTTAACTTGAATGACTATCACTTTGAAGCAGGTAGATGTAGTTATGGGTAAACATACTTGAACTCCATGGTACTTACAATTCAAAAACATGTAAGAGGAGTTCCCGTCATGGCGCAGTGGTTAACGAATCTGACTAGAAACCATGAGGTGGCGGGTTCCATCCCTGGCCTCGCTCAGTGGGTTAAGGATCCAGCGTTGCTGTGAGCTGTGGTGTAGGTTGCAGATGTGGCTTGGATCCCATGTTGCTGTGGCTGTGGTGTAGGCTGGCAGCTACAGCTCCATTAGACCCCTAGCCTGGGAACCTCCACATGCCTTGGGAGCAGCCCAAGAAATGGCAAAAAAAAAAAAAAAAAATGTAATAGATTCAAAAACACCAAAAAGAAAAAAATTCAAGCATACTAAAATAAAAAAAAAAAAATTCCAAACCAAAACAGGAAAAACAAAAAAAGGCAAAATGAACAAAGAACTCCAAAATCAATTGGAACACAAGGAATGAAATGGCAGTAACTATATACCTATAAATAATTACTTTAAATGTCAATGGACTAAATAACCCCATAAGAAGACATAGAGCAGAAAACTGAATTAAAAAATAACAAGAACCTGCAACATGCTGCCTAGAAGTGACTCATTTCCAGGGCATAAAATAAACACAGACTGAAAGTTAGGGGGATGCAAAAGATATTTCATGCAAATGGAAGTGACAATAAAACAGAAGTAGCAATACTCATAACAGATAAAATAGACTTTAAGATAAAGCATAAAAGACAATGAAGGGAATTATATAGTGATAAAGAGATCAGTATAAGAAGAGGATATTACACAAGTTAACATACATGCGCCCCAAATAGGAGCATCTAAATATATAAAGCAAATATTAACATATATAAAAGGAGAAACAGACAATAATACAACAATAATAGGAAATTTTAACACCTCATTGACATCAGTGGAAAGATTATACAGACAGAAAATCAATAAGGCAGGAAAGATGCTAAATGACACAACAGACCAGCTGAACTTATTTGATCTCACAGGAAACTACATTCAAAAAACAAACAAAGAAACAAAAAACCTAAAAAACACATTCTTTTAAAGTACACAAGGAACTTTTTCTGGTATAGACCACATATTAGGTCCCAAAACAAGTCCCAAAATTTAAGAGGCTAGAAATTATGTGAAGCATCATTTCTAAACACAACAGTATAAAACCATAAATCAACTAGAAAAGAAAAAATATATGGAGACTAAACAAAATGTTACCAAAAAAATACCAATGGGTCAAAGTTGAAATCAAAGAAGAAATCAGAAAATATCTTGAGACAAAAAAAATAAAATAAAACTTTACAAAATCTATGGGATGCAGCAAATGCAGTTCTAAGAAAGAAGTTCATTGTAACAGAGGCCTTCAAGAATAAAAAGAAAAATCTCGAATAAAAAACCTAAACTACCACCTAAAAGAATTAGATAAATAAGAACAAATCACAAATTAGCAGAAAGAAGGAAATAATAAGGATCAGAGAAGAAATAAATAAAATATAGTTTTAAAAAAACAACAGAGAAGACCAATAAAATCAAGAACTGGATTTTTAAAAAGATAAATAAAATAAGCAAATTTCTAACCAGGATCACCAAGAAGAAAAGAGAGAGGACACAAATAAACAAAATAAGAAATGAAAGAGGAGAAATACCAACTGATATCACAGAATTTAAAAAAAAATAAGAGAATAATATAAACAATTATATGCCCAAATGAATAATCTAGAAGAAATGGAAAATTTTCCAGAAATATACAGACTGCCAAGACTGAGTCAAGAAGAAACAGATAATTTAATGTAAACAGATTAATAAGCACTAGAAGTGAAAAAGAATCTATAATTTAAAAAATCATTGTAGAAGATGGCAGAGTAGGACTCATGCTCACCTCCTCTAACAAAAACACAAAAATTACAACTAACTGCTAAAATAACATCAATAAAATATTCTGGAAACTACCAAAAAAGATATCCTACACCTTACAGAAAAGAAGCCACATTGTGATGGTAGGAGGAGCACTTTCATGATATAAACCATCCCATACCCAAGAGAAGGACCACCTGCAGACTGAAAAATAACTATATGACGAAGGCTTTCCCACAGGACTGAGAGTTACAAACCCCACATCAGGTTCCCCAGCCTGGGGCTCTGGCATTAGGAGTATAAGCCTCTGGAGCATTTGGCACTGGAGGCTAGCAAGGCATGGACTCACAAGTTCCACAGGATGAGGGAAACAGACACCATTCCTGGAGGGTGCACACAGGGTTTCATGTGCACTGCGTCCCATGAAAAAGGGACTCTATAAGAATCTGGGTCAGACCTACCTGCGGATATTGGAGGGTCTCCTGGGAAAGCAGGGGGTGTCTGTGGCTCAATGTGGGAGCAGGACATTGGAGGTGGAATAATCATCAGCATGAGCTCCCTGTGTTGCTGAGGCTATGCCATCAGCCGGCAGCTGCAGCTCCAGCTCCAAGTCATCCCCTAGCTGGGAACCTCCATGTGCCATGGGTGTGGCCCTAAAAGGGCAAAAAAAAAGATAGAATAAAATATTGCCATTTATAGCAGCATGTATGAACCTAGAGAATGCTATGCCTAGTGAAATAAGTCATCCAGAGAAAGACAAATACTACATATTACTTATATGTGGGATATAAAATATTACAAATGAATCTATATATAAAACAGACTCACAGACACAGAACACAAACCTATGGTCACCAAATGGGAAAGGGTGTGTGGCAGGGAGGGACATATTAGAAATATGAGACTAACAGATAAAAACTACTATACATAAAATAGATAAGCAACAAGGATTTACTATATAGCACAGAGAATTATACCCAATATCTTGTAATAGCCTATAATGGAATTTAATCTGCAAAAATAAACAAAAATAAATAATGACATTATACATCTGAAACTAACTCAATATTGTAAATCAACTATACTTCAATAACAAAAGAAAAATACTAAGAAAGAGAGGAAAGCACCGGAATGGACATTTCTAGATCAAATGGAGAAAAAAGGAGTTCCTCTTATGGCTCATGGAAACAAACCCGACTAGTATCCATGAGGTAGCGTGTTTGATCCCTGGCCCCACTCAGTGAGTTAAGGACCCAGCGTTGCCAGAAAGCTGTGCTGTAGATCCCAGACATGGCTCGGGTATCTCGGGTTGCTGTGGCTGTGGTGTAGGTCAGCAGTTGCAGCTCTGATTCAACCCCTAGTCTGGAAACTTCCATATGTCACACGTGTGGCCCTAAAAAGAAAAAAAAGGAGAAAAAACAGTTCCGTGGTGGCCTAACAGGTTAAGGATCCAGTATTGTCATTGCTGTGTAGCATGGGCTCAATCCTTGGCTCAAGAACCTCTACATGCATGAGCTTGGCAAAAAAAATAAAAGGAGAAAAAAGCCAAATTTTTAATAAATAATCAAGATATTACCCCTAGACAGTTACTGAAATACTGTCTTCTGTTACTTCTTATATTAAAATCAATAATTCTAAATTTTACATTACATGAGGGTGATATTTAGTAAAAGATCCTGAACTTAAAATATGTAGGTTTGGAGTTCCCGACTTAAGGATCTAGTGTTGTCACTGCAGAGGCTTGGGTCGCTCCTATGGCACGGGTTCAGTCCATGGCCTGGGAATTTCCACATGCTATGGCACAGCCAAGAAAATAAATCAAATAATAAAATAAAATACATAGGTTCAAATTTTTATTTGGTGACAGTATCTCAAAATATGCTTATATTTTGAGGACTTCAGATAAGATAAACTAAATGACATTTTACAATATCTTTAGTTCTGAATTACTATGATTTTTAAATTCTAGTTGCATCTAAATTTATAAATATATAGGCCACTTAGCAATGTAAAATGCAGTAATAAAACATTTAAAAGTGCAATGTGTGTTTTTTACTACTTAATATTCCACATTAGTTTTCCTGAAATTCTCTTGGCTGAAATGCAAAGCTAATTATTTTTATTATTATTATTACTATGGTAAAAACACTTAATATGAGATATACCCATTTAACAAAGTTTAAGTGTATAATATAGTATGGTTAACCATAAGCATGACATTGGACAGCAGATCTCTGGAACTTATTCATCTTGCTTAACTATTTTTTGTTGAACCACAACCCTCCATTTCTCCTCTCTTCCAATTCCCAGAAATAATCACTTTATGCCTTCATGATTTTGACCATTTTAGATGCCTTATACAAGTGAAGTCATGCAATAGTTGTCTGTGACTAGGGCATATCTTACATAACATAATGGCCTTCAGGTTTACCAATGTTGAGACATATGGCAGAATCTCCTTTTTGAAGGCTGAATAATATTCCATTGCATGTACATACCACATTTTCTTTAACCATTCTCCAATTTTTCATTCAGTTTTTTTTCTCATACCATGGTCATTGTGCATAATGCTGCAGTGAACATGGAACTGCAGATATCTTTCAAATGCTAATATAATTTCCTTCTACTTCTATAAAATATTCCATAGTCATTTCTTTCTCATCCATTCTTAATCATCTAAGACCATTTCTATTTAGTGATGCGTTAAAGCAATATTTGGATGCCAAGAGCTTCAAGTGCTTGGAATGAACTTACTTCACCATGGAATAAATGACACCAGTCTTTAGATCTTTATAACAGTAATTTTTGATAAATACAAAATAGTTGTTTAAAAATGTATACATAAACACCTATGCATCAAGATCAAACCAAGCTTAGTGATATTCCATAAATCTTAAAACTCCTATAAATATACTATATAACACAACTGTTAAAGATATTTAATTCTAAAAGATACTAATTATACGTTTGATATTCAAATCTCAATTTTTCAATATTATTTCAAATTAACACAAGAGATCTACTACCTAAGGAAATATAGCCATCCAGCCAGCTCCTAATGTACAGTAAATCTTTCAAGTGGAACATTCTTTTTTTTTCTTTTTTTTTTTTTTGGCTGTGCCCGGAACATGTGGAGGTTACCCAGGCCAAGGATAGAACTCATGCCACAGCAGTGACCCAACCTGCTGCTGTGACAACACCAGATTCTTAACCCACTGTACCAAAGGAGACTCCTCAAGTGGAACATTCTTAAAGCAGTAAGATAGTGGTAAATCTGTCCTATTTATGATCTAAGTGTTCTCCTTAACATTAACGCTTACATATTTTCTTAAGTATTTAAGTAAAAATATTGCAGTGATTTCAAAATTATGCTTTGACCCCCAAGACTTTTTTCTTAGGAGCCCACAAGTTGCTAATTTGTCAGTAGCCACAGGTTTAGAAAATATGAGCTTTATATGAAATTTTAGACCTCAACTGTTTATTCCATGTCATCTGCAAGCTATGTGATTGTATATATTCTGTCCAGTATATAAAGATACTCCCAGTAGCTAAATAATTTGCATGTTTCAGTAACACTAGAGTAAAGCCTTTGGGAGTTTTTGATAGCTAGGATCGTAGTTAAGATAAGTTAAACATTTTTTGTGATCCTTAGAGCCAAGGATTAATGTGCATTTCAAAAATATAAATGTGGGAGTTCCCATCGTGGCACAGTGGTTAATGAATCTGACTAGGAACCATGAGGTCGTGGATTTGATCCCTGGCCTTGTTCAGTGGGTTAACAATCTGGTGTTGCTGTGGCTCTGGTGTAGGCCAGCGGCTACAGCTCTGATTAGACCCCTAGCCTGGGAACCTCCTTATGCCACAGGAAGCGGCCCTAGAAAAGGCAAAAAGACAAAAAAAATATATATATGTATGTGTGTGTGTGTGTGTGTGTGTGTGTGTGTGTGTGTGTGTGTGTGTGTGTAGATAGATGTGCCTTGGCAAAGGTCATATTTTATTAAACAAAATATATAAACTTTTATTTTGTATAGTATACAAAATAACTCCAGTGTTACTCATCGTTTCTATACTTAGAAAAAATAAAGGTTTTTACTATCTTTCCGAACAAGTATTATAATTGTCATTGTTTGAACTGAATAAGTATGTCTCAAGGATGGCCAAATAAAAGCATAGTCAATGGGGTGCAATGAAATATAGATGTCAAAATCCAGGTGTTCACTCTTGAAAATTAAATGGAAATATCTTGGGGTTAATAAAGTACTTAAAGTTTCATAGACTTGTGAGCAGGCCTTGTGAATAGTGCTGCTTGTGAATAAGGATATGTGTGTGTGTTTTCTGATCACAGAGATCAAAAATTATTTGACCCAACATTAAAACTCAGAAATTACCATATAACTATTCAGGTATTATCTTCTTTCTGAAAACCAAGAATGAACCAGAACTAGCCTTCTGTTTGGCATTCATTTACATTCAAGACTTATAAACATTTGAATGTGAACCAATTTTGGACCAAATCAGAGAGTTTTTACCTTTTTAACACATGACACCAAAGCACCAGCTTCCCAGAAATAGTATAGAGATATTATGAAATAGTTGAATACATACAGGGCCAAAATATAGCAAGAAATGCTTTAATTTTATTGATGTCTATACAAATACAGGGATTTCTTGCTCAAAGTCAGAAGCTTTTCTTGAAAATCAGACATCCTTCATCAATGAAGTAACCTGGAGTCTATTCCATCTTTTAGAAATATGAGAAATCATGATACTCCTTGTAGACTCAAGGTTTCTCAATTACTACATGAATCATTATGTAAGGTTTATGATATCTATTTTCACTCTTTATAAGGTTTTTAACTTCATTACCTTATTTCTAATAGATGAAACTGCTCCATAGTCAAATGCATCAAAGGCAATATTCCTATAACACAAAGTAGAACTTCATTAAATAAGACTATAAAGATTATAAAAGAGAATGAAACAGCTCAAAAGAGAGACTTGGGAGACATCATACTACATCATGCCCTAGTTGCCTACTGAAAAACTTGGTGTTATTACAAAAAGCAAAAACCTGACAACATACTGTCTTAGAAAAAGACTGGGGGGGAAACACTGAAAAAGTTACCAGGAAGAGTTTTGGAAATTTTGTCTTGGAGGAAAACATACTTTAACCTCTTCTGTTAGAAGACTTCTCAATTTTCATTTAAGGCTTTTACCATGTTTGCCTTGGTAAGCCATTATAAGTGGACACTGTATTTATTAAATGGCAATAAAGGACAAATACTATTGTTAGCAAAGGGAATGAATTCAGATTGTAACTGCTCATGTCCACTTAGGAGAGTGACTATACTCAAAAATGTATTAATAAATGTCTCTGAACCTTAACATCCAAATCTTTGCTCTTAATTTTATGTGTGGTATTTTTAAAGGCATGCAACAGTCTAATACTCACTAGTTAAGAAACAGTGATGATATCTAGTTTATCAAGATAAACAAAGGAGTTCCGAAAGCCTGAAAAGTATATACATACACATACAGGTCTCTAAAAATTACATATACAAGCTCTCTGGAGGAAATATAACATTTTTGGTCCTATGGAATTATTCTAATAAAGAATAGGAAATACACGCATACACACACATTTAAGATAGACAGTATTTCATTGTCAGCTTTAAGATAATAATAGGAAACATAATTTTATGAGTCATAGCCTGTTTGACTTTAATCCTTTTAGACACTGCAACCATTTGATTAAGTGCTATATGAGCTTTCTTCCCCGACACTCTCAAAGTGTCATCTGTCATAGCTCTGTTGTCACAGTGAAAAAATATGACTGTCTAATGATATTAGACCCAAGAAATATGATGTTGCGTTTGGCACTTCAGATCACAATGGTTCCTTACTGTAAACCACGTAGTATGGTCCTGTGTATACAGTGAAAGAGAAAATATCAATTGGGATATGTGGTAGATCTGGGAAGCAAATGGCAGATCTGGGCAGAAAAAGCTGAAAAAAAATAGTAACTTTACTTTTCTGCCAGAGTTAATGCAGAATACCATGAATACATACCTAGTGCATGCTGACTTTTATTTTTTCTAATTAAATTACAAGTTTATTATTGTGAGCCAGTGAAAAGTTACAAATTTGGATTAAGCCAATTGATCAGAAAATGTGCAATAGCTGCCTAGCTTCATACCACATTATCTTTGTTGTCATCTGCTCCCTGAAAATATCCTAATATGCCATTAAGACTACAAGTGTCAACTAAATGAAGAACATGATCTTGTGGGCTTTGAAATAAAAAAAAAATTGCACAGTTCCTGTTCTGAGATATATAATTCATCTGTGTGATAATGAGCATATCAGTATCTTCTCTTTCCTTTTTTCTTTGTTTGTAAATTATGCTTCCAATATTTGATTGTCAGGCTTTTTTTTGTGAATTAGGTGGAAAAAAAATGCTTGTGAAGACTTTAGCCCACTGTTTAAAACATAGCAGGTACTCAATAAAAGACAGCTATATTTATCATTAGAAATATTGTTGGAAATATATAATAAATCTATTCCTGTCCTTGTACAATGAGATTGTGTAAACCTTTAATTGGGAAACTCAGATAACCATACTTCAATATAATTAAACAACTTGTAGAAAATACAAGGTAGTGCAACAGAACTGAGGAGGTAGAATAGTTTGAGAAACATTGCTTTGATTCATGGAGCTACAATCGATTTTGACACATGTAAAAGTAGACGAGAAAGAAATGTGAGAAGTAAACATAGTTCATAAGGCAGGAAGATGATGGTGAGAAGGAAATATCATATATTGAATGGAAGGAAGTTTAGCCAGACTATTGGATGTGGAGAATATGACACAGACTTATTTTTTTTTTGGCATACTTATTTGAAAAACCACTGAGAAAAGTGTGAAAAATTCAGAAACATAGGATATACCCTTCAAAAGCAAATGTGCAAGTGGTGAAACTGGAAAATATATAAATATAAGAAGAAAAACATATCAGACAGTGAAAATGTACAAAGGCAAGAAACACTTGTGGAATGTTGTGAGGATCTCTGTGAACCCTCTTACCCAGAAAAACAACCATAACTCACGAAAATAAATTTTTTAAATCCCTTTAAATCTCTGGGTATTGTCCCCTGGGAATTTGCAAAAAGCAAATGGAGAAACATTTATTCAAGAAAATCTATGCAATCATAGACTGTGCCATTTAATTCAGTTTCTCCTGCTCCCTCAGCTAAGTGTGGCAAAAACTCAACTGTGGGCAAATGCAGCCAAGAAGAACCACTCTTCTCCCAGCTCCCAGTCTAAGGTGACGTCTTGTCCTTTTAAAGGACAGGCTGTTAGCTTTATTCTTTCCCTTCACCCAAGCTCCATATTGTAAATACTTTATTCCAGGCAACAGCGAAGAGTTCTAGAGTTCTCATATAGAGTAGAGCCAGCCCCAACTTATGAAATGGAAATTCTAATCGAGGAGTGTCTGGCCAAGAATATTGGGACCCAATGCCCCCTACCCCAGCTTGCTCATGGGGTGGAAGTTAGAAGCCAAGTGAGGCACAAGAAGATCCATCACACACAACTGTCACCCCAGTCTTAGGGTAGAGTTGCCATTCCAAGAGAATTAGGCCACTCTAGTTCTAGAGCAATGGCATAGATTTTCTGCACAGGAAGAAGTGCAATCTTGACAAGAACATAAAGGGCGATAGCCTTTTTTTTTGACAGAGAATGACTTTATCTGAAACATAAGAGGGCGATGACCTTTGGTGCAGGTCACAGTCGCAGCACAGACCCAGTGCTGCTGCTGCTGTGGCCTAGGTTGGCAGCTGCAGCTTTGATTCAACCCCTTGCCTGAGAACTTCCATATGCACAGATGTGGCCCTAAGAAGCTTAAAAAAAAAAAGTAAGGAAGGAAGGAAGGGAGAAACATAAGAGGAACATTTATGCTCAAGGGCAAAGTTAAAATCATTGGAGATCTTGGTGCATAGAATTAGGAAAAGACTTTCATGATAGCAACAAGCTCCAAGTAGAAGAGATGGAGGAGCCAGGAAATAACTGGAAAAGAAGAGCTATCCCAGAAATAAAGCAAGTTTCAAAGACTGACCTGAAAGAAGTTTTATCCCATGTAAATGGGATAGCAACATTTTATTTAAATAAAACTTTGGAAATATTTATGCTCCACAGAGTTGTTGAGACCAATATATCAATAAGCTAGCAATCAGTGGAGGCTAAATGAATGTGATTCCACTAGAGATAGAACATCCAAACTTAGGGAAATCAAATAAAGAGATGGTCAGAGCCCAGATAAAACCACATTAATCTCTTTAGAGGTTAGGGGAAGACAATGCACATACCCAAGGCTGTATACTCTAAAGAGCAATATCAGAGGCTGACCACTGTGAGAGAAAAAGATTTCACTGAATTAGTTCAACCAAGTCACTAAACAAATAAACAAATGAACAATAAGACTAGGAGGGTGGAGACAGAATCCAGAATCTCTACAATATATTGCCTAAAATATACAGTTTTTATGAAGAAATTGAGTCATCCAAAGTAAGAGCATAGTTCTAGGGAGTTCCCTTGTGGTTCAGCAGGTTAAGTATCTGGAATTATCACTGCAGAGGCTTGGGCAATAGAAACTGGTTTTGAGAATACACAGATGATGCACTTACCTTCAAAGTAGCTGTTATAAGTATTTTTAGAATAAAAATAACCATGCTTAAAGAATTTAAAGAAGACATGACGATAATGTCTCATCAAATAGCAAACATCCACAAAGAGATGTCAGTTGTTTCAAAAAATAACCAAATAAAAAATTCTGGAGTTCAAAAGTAATATAACCAAAATGAAGAACTTACCAGGGATGCTCAACAGTATTTATGAGCTGGAAGAAATACAAATCAGTAAATTTAAAGATAGTATGACAAATATTTTTCAATGTAAAGCAAAAAAGAGAAAAAAAAGAATAAGGAAAAGTAAACATGGCCTCAGAGGAATACAAGATACCATTAAGTGAAGCAATATATCCATAATGTAAGTATATGAAGGAGAAGAAAGAGAATCGAAAAAAAATATATTATAAGTTATAGTGGTCAAAAACTTCCCAAATTTAATCAAAAACATCATTCTACATACTCAAAAACCCCTAATAATATAAATACAAAAAGATCTACAGCAGACACAGCAGGATCAAAATGTGAAAGTCAAGGACAAAGAGAAAAATCTTGAAAGCAGCAAGCATAAATAACTTGTTATATAAAGGGAACTCCAAAAAGAATAGGCTCTCTTCTCATCAGAAACAATGGATATCAGGAGACAGTGGTATTCCAAATTCAAAATATTGAAAGAAAAAGTAAAACTGTCAATCAAGAAACACAATCAGCAAACTTCCCCAAAGATCACTTTAATAAATAAAGGTAACATACAGATGGCTAATAGGCACATGAAAAAATGTTCAACATCACTAATTATTGAGAAATGCCAATCAAAACAACTATGAGGGATCACCTCCCACCAGCCAAAATGGCCATCATTAACAAGTCAACAAATAACAAATGCTGGAGAGGGTGTGGAGGAAAGGGCACCCTCCTACACTGTTGGTGGGAATGTAAATTGGTACAACCATTATGGAAAACAGTGTGGAAGTTCCTCAGAAAACTAAATATAGAACTGCCATATGACCCAGCAGTTCTTGGGCATATATCCGGATAAAAATTTCCTTGAAAAAGATACATTCATCTGTATGTTCACTGCAGCACTATTCACAATATAAAGACATATAAACAACCTAAATGTCCATCAACAGATGAATGGATTAAGAAAATGTGGTATACATACACAACAGAATACTACCCAGCCATAAAAAAGAACAAAATAATGTCATTTGCAGCAACATGAATGGATCTGGAGACTCTTATATTAAGTGAGGTAAGTGAGAAAGAGATATAACAAAGAACCATAAGCAACAAATGAAAAAAAAAATAATTTTGTGGACTCTCAAAATCAAAAAGGTTTTGCTGCAAACTCACACAATGGGAAAAAAACATTTGCAAATCATATATCTGGTAAGGGCTTTGTGCCAGCATAGATAAAGAAGTCTTAGCAACTAAAAAAAAAAAAAATTAAATGGGCAAAGGATCTGAATAGGTATTTCTCCAAAGATATGCAAATAGCCAATACATGACAAGATGCTCAACATCACTGTATCAATAAAGAAATGCAAATCAAAACTACAATGAGATACCACTTCCACCCACTAGAATGGCTATAATCAAAATAATAATCACAAGTGTTGGTGAGAAAGTAGAAAAATTGGAACCCTCAGACATTGTCAGCAGGAAACTGAAGTGGTGCAGCTGTGCTGGAAAACGTGACAGGTTTTGAACATGTTAAATATGGAGTTACCATATGTCTCAGCAATTTGACTCTTAGGTATATATCCAAGAAAAATGGAAAAATAGTTCCACACAAAACACGTACATGAATGCTCATAGCATTACTATTTGTTATAACCAAAAAGTGGAAACAACTCAAATCTCCATCACCTGATAAGTGTGTAAATACAATGTGATGCATCCATCCAACAGAATATTATTTGTTAATAAAAAGGAATTTAGTACTGACACATGCTACACCATGGATGAACCTTGAAAACATATGCTCAGTAAAAGAAGCCAGACATAAAGGACCACATATTATATGATTCCACGTATATGAAATGTCCCAAGTAGAAAAATTTATAGAATCAGAAAATAGATTGGTTGTTGCTAACGGCTGCAGTGAGGGTGAAGAATTAGACAACTAGTAAGTCCAAGGTTTCTTTTGGGGTAATGGAAATATACTGAAATTAAACCGTGGTACTCCAACAACTCTGTGGCCTACTGATACATGATACACGTGGATGAACCTTAAAAATGTTCTGTGAACTAAAATAAGTCAGTAGCAAATAACCTCATATGGTATGATGCCATTTACATGAAATGCCTAGAATAGGCAAACCTGTAGAGATGGAGAGTATATTAGCAATTAAAGTGGTGCCCAGGGCTGAGGGGTGGATAGTGAATGATGGAGGCAAGGACTGTGAGTGACTGTAATATACAGATTTCTTTTTAGAATAATAACAATGTTCTAAAATTAAATTGTGATGATGGTTATACAGCTCTCTGAATATACTAAACTCATTGGTCTGAGCAATTTACAGACGTGAATTGTATGATGGATGAATTATATATAAATAAAGCTCTTAACTATACAAAGGAAATGTGGTTAAACTTAGCAGGAATTTAGGCAGGAAAATTTCAGATATGTATGGACATCACTGAAACAGAGAGAGAGAGAACATCTCTTGATATGTGGGTAGAGCCATCCTATAGAACATAGGAGCAGATAAATGTAAAATAAAAAATTCAGAAAGTAGACATTTGAAAATTTTAATACTGAAGAATAGTAAGTGGAAATTTTTACAGAATTTATCATGAGAAAAAAATTTTTTTTTTTCAGGATCGAGCACAGAGGCGAGGCCTGCTTTCTGGGCAAGGGGGCGCCACTTAGGCAGCTCTGAGGGCAAAGTTGAGTTTCTTTGGGGGGTGAGCCCAAGAGAGGGGCGAGCCTGCCACACTCAAGACTTGAACCCCAGGCTGATCACCCATCCCTCAAGTGAGTGGTGGGTGAATGGGTGCAGCTGCGCATGGGTTTCTGGCCATGGGGCCCTCCTCGTGGGGTGGTCACCTCTCTGGGTTGTGCCTTGGAGTCATGTGTCCCACAGATTTCTGACATCTGATGGAGGTTCAAAAGCTGGGGTGGCCGGGGCTGCAAGCGTGGATGTTGGATTGGGGAAACTTTAGGGGTTGAAGAACTCTGTTGGGATCATTTCAGACCCCAGGTAGGAAGCTGAGCAAGTTTCTTCCCAGGACCTTCTCTGAAGATGCCAACTTTTCTGAATCCCCTCATTATTTATTTATGGATTCATTTGGTGGTTCTGGTCCTGGACTGTAGGACCCAGCATGGGGAAGCCTGAGCTGCTTCTGGTTACTATGTTTGGAAAGCATTTGTCCTGATTTGGGGATCTTTGCGTATATAACTAGTGTTAGGAAGAGCCATGGTTTATTTCTCCAAGACCCAGAGAGTACCTTTATATACAAGCAACAAGTTTCAGTTCACACATCCATCTTTCCCCAAACACTGGGTTGCGGTTGTGTTTTCTGTCTTTATCGCATTTTGGAGACAGGATTAAGAAGGTAGTATAGAAGGAATGGAATTCAATTTCCCTCATAAAAACAACAAAATTACAACCAAATCCTGAAAAACCTTCAACCAAATGGACTGGATACTTTCAAAAAGATATCCTACTCCAGAAGACAAAAAGGAGGCCACATTAAGAGGTAGCAGGGGCAGTTACGTGATATAAGCAACCCCATACCTCCTGGGTGGGAAGCCCACAGACTGGAAAGTAACTATCACAGAGACTCACCTACAGGAGTGAGAGTTCCGAGCCCCAGGTCAAGTCCCTACACCTGTGGATCTGGCATTGGAGAAAGAGCCCCCAGAGCATCTGGCATTGAAGGCCAGTGGGGCTTGTGTGCAGGAGCTCCACGGGACTAGGGGAAATGGAGACCCCATTCTTGAAAGGCGCACACAGACTTTCATGTGCACTGGGTCCCAGGGGAAAGTAAAGCCTCCATAGGAACCTGGGTCAGGCCTGACTGCAGTTCTTGGAGGATCTCCTGGGGAAAACAGGGGGTGACTGTGGCTCACTGTGGGGGAAGGACATTGGAGACAAAAGCTCCCAGGAATATTCATCAATGTGTGTTTCTCTGGAGGTGGCCATTTGGGGAAAATGTGGACCCACCCATCAGTGCTGAGAAGCCCCAGGCCAAACAACAATCCAGAGCGGATCACAGCTCCCCACCCATCAGTAAACAGGCAGCCTAAAGACCCCCTCAAGCACACAGCCACCTCTAATCTCACCCAGAGACAATGCCCCATCCACCAGTGGGATAGGAATCAGCTCCACCTACCAGTGGGCAGGCACTAATACCTCCCATCAGGAAGCCTAGAGCAAGCTCCTGTACCAAATTCAGCCACAAGGGTGGCAGACACCAGAAGTAAGAAAGGCTATAATTCTGTTGTCTACAAAAGGGTCACCTACAAAAATGAAAAGACAGAGAACTATAACTCAGATAAGGGAGAAAGAAAAAAAAACCCAGAAAAACAGCTAAGTGATCTGAAAAATCTCAGCCTCCAGGAAAAAGACTGTTGATGCTGAAGATGATGCAAGACATTGGAAATAAACTGGAGACAAAGATTGATAATTTACAGGAAACAGTGGGCAAAGAAATACAAGATTTAACACATAAGCAAGCAAAGATGCAAAGTACAATAACTGAAATAAAAAATTCATTAGAAGCAACCAACAGCAGAATACAGGAGGCAGAAGAACTAATAAACGAGGTGGAGGACATATTAGTGGAAATCACTGATGTGGAACAGAAAAGAGAAAGAAGATTGAAAAGAAATGAAGAGAGTCTCAGAAAACTCTGGGACAACATTAAACATACCAACATCTGCATTATAGGAGTGCCAAGAGAAGACAGAGAGAAAGGGACAGAAAAAATATTTGAGGAGATGAAAGCCAAAAACTTCCCTAACATGGGAAAGGAACCACTCAGTCAAATCCAGGAAGTGTAAGGAGTACCATATGAAATAAACCCAAGGAGGAACACCCTAAGACATGTATTAATCAAACTCACCAAAATTAAAGACAAAGAAAATATTGAGAGCAGCTAAGGAAAAGAAACAAATAATATACAAGGGAACCCCAATAAGGTTATTGGCAGATTTTCATCAGAAACTCTACAGGCCAGAAGGGAGTGGCATGATATACATTTTGTGATGAAAAGGAAAAAATCTCCAACCAAGATTACTTTACCCAGCAAGGCTCTCATTCAGATTTGAAGGAGAAATCAAAAGCTTTACAGATAAGCAAAAGTTAAGAGAATTCAGCAATACTAAACCAGCTTTACAACAAATACTAAAGGAACTTCTCTAGGCAGAAAAGAAAAGGCCACAACCAGAAATGACAAGGCTCACCAGTAGAGGCATATATACAGTAAAGAGAGGGAATCATCCACACACAATTATGCTACCAAAAT
This sequence comes from Phacochoerus africanus, assembly GCF_016906955.1. Classification (NCBI taxonomy): domain Eukaryota; kingdom Metazoa; phylum Chordata; class Mammalia; order Artiodactyla; family Suidae; genus Phacochoerus; species Phacochoerus africanus. The sequence continues at coordinate 247,006,469 of NC_062544.1, read as the reverse complement.
CAGAAATTGTGAGAAGAGGAGGGTACAAATGCAGGACACTGCAGATGCACTTGCAATTAAGAGACCAACAACTTAAAACAATCTCATATATATATAGGATTGAGCACAGAGGTGTTGTGAAGTAGACACATGTAGAAAGAAAAGTCTCAAGGGCAGAGAACGAGTCATAATTGGAGTTGACCAAACTAGATGAGATGAAGGGTAGGGTTCTACATTTGAGAATAAATCCTGAGATACAAAAATGACAGAGAATTTTTTAATTAATTTAATTTTAAATTTATTTCTAATTATAATCACAAACATACACTATTAAAAGTAGTATTTTAAATTTTTTTTCATCTTTTTTTTTTTTTTTGGTCTTTTAGGGCCACACACATGGCACATGGAGGTTCCCAGGCTAGGGGTCAAATTGGAGCTACAGGTGCCCACCTACACCACAGCCACAGCAACTTGGGATCTAAGCCTCGGCTGCAACCTACACCACAGCTCACAGCAATGCTGCCGAATCTTCAACCCACTGAGCAAGGCCAGGGATCTAATCCTCAACCTCGTGGTTCCTAGTCAGATTCGTTTCCACTGCGCCATGATGGGAACTTCCATTTTAAATATTTTTAAGTGTACAGTTCAATAGTGTTATGTGTGTTCCCATTGTTGTGCAACAGATCTCTAGAATATATTCATCTTATGAAACTGAAACTCTACACCCATTAAATACTAATTTCCTCTTCCTCCTCCCTGCAGTCCATGGCAACCACCTTTCTACCTTGTTTTGTGATTTCTGACTACTTTAGATACCTTATGTGTGTTGACTCATGCAACATTTGCCCTTTCGTGACTGTCTTACTTTACTTAGCATAATGTATTGAGGTTCTTCATATGGTACCATGTGGCAGGATCTCTTTTTTTCTAAGCTAAATAACATTCACTGTATGTATAGGTCGCATTTATGCTACGCATTCATCAGTGATGGATATTTGATTTTTTTCTTTCTTTTGGGCTGCACCCACAGCATATGTAGGTTCCCAGGCTAGGGTTCCAATCGGAACTGTAGCTGCCAGCCTACACCACAGCCACAGCAACACAGGAGCTGCCTCTGCGACCTACACTACAGCTCACATCAATGCCGGATCCTTAACCCACTGAGCAAGGCCTGGGATCAAACCCACAGTCTCATAGTTCCTAGTCAGATTCATTTTCACTGTGCCACATCAGGAGCTCCGGGTACTTGTATTACTTCTACCCACTGGCTATTGTGAAAAATGATGCAATGAACATAGATACAGAAATACCTCTTTGGGATTGTGCTTTGAATTCTTCTGGATACATACCCAGAAGTAGGGCTGCTGGATCATACAATAATTCTATTTTTAATTTTTAGAGGTAACTACATACAGTTTACCACAACAACTGTACTACCTTACAATCCCTCCGACAGTACAAGAGCATTCCAATTTCTCCACATCCTTGCCAGGTTTGTTTTCTGTTCTTTTCATATTGGCTATTTTTTTTTTTTTCTGGAGGGGACATACACCTCCCTACTCCCCAGAGGCATGCAGAGGTCCCAGGGCCAGGGATCAAACCACTGCCATGGCAGTGAGACAGTGGCCATCCTGGTAAGATGATATCTCATTGTGGTTTTTGAAATGTACTTCCCTAATGACTAACAATGTCGACCACATTTCCATAGGTTTCTTAGCCATCTGTATATCTTTTTTGGAGGATTATTTGTTTAAAAATTCTTTGTCCATTACTAAAAATCAGATCATCTCCATTATTTCTGGCTGTGCAATTGTAGGCTATCCTTATATATTTTAGGTGTAAATCCTTTATCAGATGTACGATTTGCAAATATTTATCTTCTCACTCCGTTAATTGTTGCTTTTGACCACATAGAATCTTTTATGTATTAAAAGATGCTATTTTTTTCTTTAAGAAGTGCTATTTACAGGAGTTCCCGTCATGGCGCAGTGGTTAACGAATCCAACTAGGAATCATGAGGTTGCGGGTTCGATCCCTGGCCTTGCTCAGTGGGTTAAGGATCTGGCATTGCCATGAGCTATGGTGTAGGCTGCAAATGTGGCTCGGAACCTGTGTTGCTGTGGATCTGGCATAGGCCAGCGGCTACAGCTCCAATTGGACCCCTAGCCTGGGAACCTCCATGTGCTGTAGAAGTGGCCCTAGAAAAGGCAAAAAGACCAAAAAAAAAAAAAAAAAGAATAAGTGCTATTTACAAAAGTGCAGCACTTTTACATAACTGGTATATCAATACAGGTTAAAAATGAATTTCACCATGCTGCTGTCCCCAGGCACAGACACAACAGCATGGACCACTATTTCCACCTCTGCTGGACACTAAATAGCAGTATTATAACCACTGATGTTGATTTTGGAAAGTTGTCAAAACTGCCATTCCTGATATTAGTCTCACCAGAGAAAATTCACTCTGGTTCCTTTTTCTATATCTCGCTAGTTTCAAAAGAAGCATGAGCTTCATACATTTGACAGAACCTAAGTAAGAAACTGTGCCCATGAGTTAGCTGCAAGTGAGGATTAGAGAGTAAACACTCTCTAATTAGAGAGTATATTTTCAGCATCTCAATAGGAGATATTCTAGGTTTCCTTAAGGTGTAGAATTCCTTAAACATAGGTATAATGATTGGCATTTGATCAAAAATAAGAAAATGACATCCCCCACTCATTTTTAGGAAATAAATATCTTTTATGAAACATTTAGCTATCATTATTACAAATAATCATGGTCTTGATAGAACATTTAACTAATTCAAAATAATGCTTCTTAAGCTTTTATGCATATAGAATAAAGGCAAATTTTAAGCTTAAGGTTCTTATTTAGTTAATATCTGATTACAGTGTATATGATTATTATAATGCTTACAGACATAAAAAGGGCCTCGTGTATCTTTAAGTCGGTTTTATTAAGCAGAGAACACATATCAGTGACAGCAGAAAGAATGGATCAATAATTAATAAATTAGGCTATCCAAATCAATACCTGTGACTTATATGATCATAGATGTTATAGTTGATCACTCACAAATTCTAGAAATTAAATAATTTGGAGTTCCCGTCGTGGCTCAGTGGTTAACGAATCCGACTAAGAACCATGAGGTCGTGGGTTCGATCCCTGCCCTTGCTCAGTGGGTTAACCATCCGGCGTTGCCGTGAGCTGTGGTGTAGGTGGCAGACTCGGCTCGGATCCCACATTGCTGTGGCTCTGGCGTAGGCCAGCGGCTACAGCTCTGATTAGACCCCTAGCCGGGGAACCTCCATATGCCGCGGAAGCGGCCCAAAGAAATAGCAAAAAGACAAAAAAAATAAATAAATAAAATAAAATAAATAATTTAAATTCTATAAGTTGGTCAATATGTCTTCTTCAAAAACTAGAATAGAGCATATGCTACACCACCATAATAAGAATGAAAACAGTTATTGTTATGATATTTTCTTGAAGATTAATATACAATACCTATTATGAGACATTACTATTACACTTAGTGTATTATTACCTGAACTTAACAGATTATCTACTGTTTCCAGAAAGGAATGATTTACTAGAAGTGTATGGGACTTTATCAGACCTACATATTATTTTATCAACAAATATTCAAGCTATTATCAAAACTACTTTCAAAATATATTTTCACCAGATCTTGCATTTTTACATTTTTATAATTTTTTAAAAATTTTCTTCCACATTAAAATTTCCTTGGCATATTTTCAGGGCTTACACAACTGAAACACCCCAAAATCTATCACCAAATTTAATTATCTAATTAGAGTATTTCAGAATTTTCAACAATAATAATTTATAGACAGATGATTTATAAAATAATTGGCATTTTCCAACATTTTTATTTAAAAGAAAAATCTTAACATCAAGATGTCATGGGGAGTTCCTGTTGTGGTTCAGCAGGAATGAACCCGACTATTATCCAGAGGATGCAGGTTCGACCCCTGGCCTAGCACAGTGGGTTAAGGATACAGCATTGCCACGAGCTGTAGTGTAGGTCACAGATGAGGCTGAGATCTGGCATTGCTGTGGCTGTGGTGTAGGCTGGCAGCTACAGCTCTGATTCAACCCTTAGTCTGGGAACTTCCATATGCTGTGGGTGTGGCCCTAAAAAGCAACCCCCCCCCCCAAAAATGTCATGGACATCATGCATATAAACTGTTGTTTTCCCTGGCAAGGCCAAAGCTATTATTAGTTAAAGACACTGTTACCCACCTCTAACAGAGGAAATTCAACTGAAAAGAGCCTTTAGGTATAAAGCTAAATACTATCCTTGGATTGAACAATTATTTGCTATGTCCACATACATGAAACAAACCATATTCCTGTGACCTTCTCTTATCTTCAGTTTCTTTTCATCCATTTCCAGTCAGACTGAGGATGAATTTCACAGATAAAACCAAGATGCATAATTGGAGTTTTGAAATAGTGGTACTGGTTTCAACGGCTCTCACTCTAAGCCAGTGACATGAGCAGATTTATATTTCAGAACTGGCTGGAAAACTTCAGTTAAGCATAGGAAGGAGAGTGAGACGTGAGTCACAACCACAAAATGCTTTATTTCATGTGAAACTGGTGTAAGTGAGAACTTTAAATGGTATTGACAGGAGTGTGAATTTTCTTTTTTGAGAGTTCCACCTGCCTAAAAGTGGAAGCTTCCCCTGCTGCTGCCCATGCTGTCCTCATTTGAGGGATAAACAAAAGCCTCCTCTCCAAAAGTCTGTCAATCCAGCACTTTTATGAGGCATTGAATTCATTTAAAGAAAAAAAAAAGTGCTAAACGAATACATTGTCAAACTAAAAATGTTTTTAATTTTTTAAAGGGAAACTTGGCATACCAATTATTCAGAATAATCTTCTCAGCAATGTGTAGTTTTGCATTACCCACTACTATGATAGGGATAAATCCAATATTATATATGCTTATTTTAATCAGTATTTTCTATTGGTATCCAAAGTATAACTAGCAAGAAACTGGCTACAAGAATTTGCATATAAATACCATAGAGGGTGGAAAGTAAAAATGCTGTCTCGATAGATAAATTTATCAAAATATATACCAATTCTATTTAAGATTTTTATTTCCTAGCACTAAAAATAAAATTCTAATATTTTAAACCAAATAATTACTATTTCTTGATAGAGTCACACTAACTTATTCACAGAAACTTACTGAAGTATCAACTTACTACCTTCAAGTTTTATTTTTTCTGTACCTTTCTATTTTGGCCCTAACAAATTTTTTTAATGTTTTATTGTGATTTTTTTTTTTTGAGGTAAAGACAGGAAAAATTTTTCTGTGCTCTCTCAACATAGAGATTAATATAAATCATTTGTTTATATCATGGAAATGTATGTAATGTCTTCAGTTATAATACATCACAGTTTTCCTCTTTCTAATAATAATGTTAGGAAAATTTCTTTGAGTGCTTCTTTCAAGTGCTCTTCTTTTGCTTCAATTCACCTACCCACACACAAGACCAGATAAAAGATGGGCTCTAGTAACACTTCTCATGCATTGTTTCACATTGGCTTCCTCTATGGTACTGTGATCATGAGCAGTACACAATAGCAGGCGTTTGGGTGCTTATTGCACATAATTATTAAGGTGTGACAAAAGGATGCAGGAATTGAAGAGGCAATCTGTTCTTCAATCTGGGCTGTCTGAGGACCCTTTCAGAGCAGCAGAGTGTTAATTTCCTCAACATCTCATGATAAGCAAAACAAGCCTTCTCTAACAAAAAGGTTCACATAAAACCATGCCGTTGCTGCATGATTTTTTTCTCTAATGTAATAAAAACAGCAATGAAATAAGAGGGTTAGTTCTCTTAGGTAAAGAAACTCTCAAGCTTTTATAAACAGTTGATGCCCTTTTGCCAAGGTGTAACATAGAGACAATTTGGTTATATTTTGAAAATTAGTTGGGTATATTTTAAAAGTTAATTAATCCCTTCAATTTATGATAATTTTTAATTCACATAAGTAGCAATTGGGAAAAAAAGATAATTTTATGATTCCTAGTAATTTGAATGTCCATCCTTTTCCAAATAGAATAGTTTGCAAAACATCCACAGATGCACAGAAGCAGCACCTACTAGTTAATAAATATTTACTTGTGCATTGGTTCCAGATAACCGTGAAGATTAGTAACACATTAAAATCTGAAATACATATGCTGTATCATAAAGTTTTTGACTTGAAAAATAAAAACAGATCAGTTTTAATATGATGGGCTTTAGAATTAATTCTGGGTACTTTTGTTTTATCACCCTTTAACAGATCCTCTTTAAAGCAAAAACCCCATAAAGGAAAATGAAATGAACAGACAATTTGTCTTTTTGAACTTAATTTGTATCAGAGAAACAGAAGCATTATACGAATGATACAAAGTATCCTTTTTTTCCTGAGTTGGAAATACCCAATTATGTTATCTGATTTTGGTCTGCAAAGTAATCCATCAACTTAAAAGTAAAAAGTTATGTTTCTTGGCCCCCTGTGAGGTTCCAGATTTAGTTACCTTGGAGATTACTGTCTGTCTTACTCTATACCTCAGGAGTTTCAGAATCATCCAGAGACCTAAAAGCAGTGGTTTTCAGTCTGAGCCTTTTGAAAAGAAAGGAAAAAAATCAATAGTAGACGCAGTTTGGAATATACAGTCATCCTTTGGTATCCATGGGGAATTGCTTCCAGTACCCCAAGTGCAAAATCACTTGGATTGCACCAAAATCTATGGATGCTCAAATTCCTTACTACTGCTTACAGTTGGCCCTCCTTGTCTATGGGTTTCACATACACAGATACAGAGGGTTGACTATATTCCTTCTCCATGCTTTTTTAGGTCTGACTCTACTGGCAGGCTCCGCAGCTTAGGCAGTTTAGCCTGATCTAAGTGGTTTGTAGATGCCTCTTATGATGACTTAAAAAAAAAAATCTCAATCTTCTTTTTCTCTACTCCAAGGGTAGGACTCCCATAAATCAAATCAGAGACCCATCTCAAACTGTGTATCTATTCCATGTGGAGAGAAACAGAAATTCATTCCAGTTAGGATCCTGCTTAGGGTGGATGCTAGGATTCTTATACTGGGATGTGGAAAAACTAGGAATACTTTAGTGTATCCACACTTACAGAAAGAGCATCTACCAGTTAAATATTTATTTACTTGTGTATTGGTTTCAGATAACTGTGAAAATTAGTAAACACATTAAAAGTCCAGAAGATTAGTAATTGAATTTAGGGCCTACCCAGATAAAATACTCTCCTTATTCCAAGATCCTAACTTAATCACATCTGGGGGGGTTTGTTTGTTTCTTGACCCTATGTAACAGTCACAAACTCCAGGGACTAACATGTGGATTTCTTGAGGGGTTGGGGAGGGCAATTTTAAGCTTACACAGAAAAGAGAGAATTTATATCAAAAGGCTGAAGCTAATATAGAAAATGATCATTAGAATGGCTGCAGGCTATTAACAGGAATGCCTAAGATCATTTTTAAGTCATATACCTTGCTGAGATTAAAACTATCTTATCTTCTTAAACTTTCAATGAATACGGCTTCAAAAACTCAGCCTTGTGAGAGAAGCTAATGAGTTTTACAGAAGTAAAAAAACATGTCAGAAATGACCATGAGAATTTTAATCACTAGATGTACTGAGACAGGACTTGGCAGCAGACCTGTAATAAAGGCTTGAGCTAACTTTACCTGAATATAGGGCAGTGTTGCTCAGCTGTAAACTGGATGGCACAGCATTTGTTTATCTTGAGTTTCAACTATGACATTAGGTTTGTTTTGTTTTGGAATTTTTGTTTTTTTGTTGGCTGCTGTGTCTCTGTCCTTTCTTGACTGTTCACATTTTGCTGGAAGCCATTTCATTTTACTCTGCATTTCCTTTTCTACCTTCTTTGCTAATCTGTGTACCCTGAACACCTTCTTTCTAAGTGAATGGAAGATTTGGTTGACACACATTCCTACTTAGAAAGAAACAAACAAAAAGATCTCAGGCCTCCTAGTAAAAGAGGACTTCCCACCTGCCCATCCCTTGGTTCAAAGATTTCCCTCATTAAGTCTTTACCTTCAAATTTATGATGAGAGAAATTTTAATCTCCCTCAGAAAACACTTTGGTTTGGGAAGAAAGGAGAAAGCCTCTGCCAGATTAACTTCAGAATTATATATGTGCTACATGTAAAAGAAATTGTTTGCCCTACAGTAACCTGTCACATCCCAAAGGCAGGCCTTCTTTGGTTAATGGTTTATGAGGAGGTGGAAATAAAGAGTTTAGCAGTCCATAGGCCTGCAGGCACTAGGCTAAGAAAAGAGCCACTAGTGCTGTATAGCCTTATATAACTGGGTTATACGGTCTTCATTATGGCTTATGTTTCCTTAAATTTCCAGCTTCTCAGACACACCTAAATGCTAAAACCATGAGAGGTAGTTTAGAATGAGGTGCCAGACTAACTTTGTAGAGCATTGTAACTAGCTACATTAGAGCTGCTTTACTTCTAGGATGAGAATGAACAGATAAGATTGAGGATCCTCCTCAAGAGTCAAGGGCATGCATAGGAGGAGGTATTTTCCCTCTTCTTTCATATAAACAGGGAAAGGGACCTCTAAGACAACCCCTTTCAAAGCTTATTTCCTTCTAGGGCTTGAGAAGCTAGTGTATAAGTCTTCATAAGAAAAGCTTAAAATCAGGGAACTGTGCCTGGAACAGACCCTTTCTTATTGTAGCAGGAGAAAGACTCCATGGGGTGAGCTGTGCAATTAATTTCTGCTTTAATAGCCCTAGTTTAAATTATAAATATCCCAATGCTCTGCAAAACCAACACACTTATTTATTCTTTCATTCAACAAATACTTGTTGAATGTCTATTAGGTAGACAGTGCTGCATTACTTAAATGTTTGCTCCTTTTATCCAGGATAGTTTTTAACATGTGTTCTCAAAAAATCTCAAACAAAACAGATATTGAATGTATCCCTGAACAATACACTGTATGAGGTACAAAAATGAATCTGATGCAGTCTTGCCTTGAAAAAGAGTAGCTCATTGTTCAGTGATTAAGATAACATATCATATGTAGTAAAGTGTGACAAATGAAAAACTATGAATGATGGTTACAGTGAGATAGTGCCATAGGACAGAGGCAAAATTTCTGGAGGGGGTTATAAGTGAGTTCTTGCTAACCACTGTTCAGTAATATCATATAAGTCTGCCTTCCTTTTGAATAAGACAACACCAGACAGAAATATATTGAGCCTTTATATATCAAATTCTATGTCAGAGGTAAAAAAAATCTAAAGATTAATATAATGTATTCCATAACCTCAGTGGGAGCAACAGACATTTAGTGAAATTACTTTAATGACATTATGTGTGGGTTTCCAAAATTGAGGTCAATACAAAGTGCCCAACTCTGTTGAGGAAAGCCAAGAAATAGAGAAAATCAAGAATGATTTTAAAAGAACGAACTCTGTTGCAACACAAATTTCTCTTACCCAAAACCAAATGGAATCTGAATCCAAAATTGGGTCTCAGGAAACTATGGAGATAGATTCAGCTTGAAGAGTTGCTATTGAACTGAAGTGACATAACCCTAGGCACCACATGAAAGAAAACCTTCAGCATACACCTGGCTGAACTTCAAGTTCCTTACTGATGTTTACAACTCTTTTCTGAAAAGTAACTCTAATCATTCTCAATAACGTGAGGCTATTGTTGTTTACAAAGGCTACTCTTAGAGCGGAGTACTTAAATATAGTGCCCAGATCATATTAACGCTTTTAACACTCACAATCAACTCACCCTTATAAGCACCCTATCATCAGACATATCTTGGTCAAAACAGTAATGTCTTGACACACTTCACAAATGTCAATAAAAAGTAGGACTTATTGGAGCTCCTGTTGTAGCTCAGCAGTAACAAACCCAACCAGTATCCATGAGGTTGCTGGTTCTATCCCTGGCCCCGCTCAGCAACTCAAGGATCTGGCACTGCTGTGAGCTGCGGTGTAGGTCACAGTAGGTCACAGACATGGCTCAGATCTGGCATTGCTGTGACTATGGCGTAAACCAGAAGCTATAGCTCCAATTCGACCCACAGTTTGGGAACCTCCATATGCCATGGGTGTGGCCCTAAAAAAAATTTTTTTTTAAAGTAGGACTCAACAAAGATTACAAAGATTTACAAGAAAAAAAATAAATAAGAGCGATTTTTTTTCTAAAGTATGTATTAGTTAAATGTAGATGCTCTGGAAGTATAAGTTCCAGAAGAACAAATTTCCCATGAAATTTAGGCTAAATATAGTATGGATTAGCAATACAACCTCGCAAAAATAAACCACTGGAGACTCTTTTCTTTGAAAACCCAAATGCAGAACCAATTAGAACAATGCTGCTTGAACTAAGACGGACATTTTTAAATACTTGGGGGCTTACATTTTGTATAATGTATAGAGAAAAGAACTGCAAAAAAAAGGGACAATATTTTTTTTTTCTCTTTTTACAAGCTCAGCCAGCCATGTCAGAAAGACCATATGTTAGCTGCAAGAAAAGTTTGCTCTAAGAGGTTTTCATTAGAATTTTGCAGTTTGGATGCTCTATATAAAAAGAGATACTTTAAGAAAAGATTTAAGGCTCTTCAGTAATGGTAATACAACTGAACTATATTACAATATAGAAAATCACTGCTTTACAGACTTCCTATGCCAAAATAACTGAAATGCATTTTGTTGGAGTCACCCTGTTAGAGGCAAGGTGGATCCCCCAAACTCAAAATCTGGTTTAGATATCAAGATTGACAATGCCACAAAACTCACCTTACTCACATAATGAGGTTTTCTGGGGGGGAAAGAGAATAAGCTCTCAAGCATGTCAAAGAATGACTTGAAATAACAGAGATGAAGACAAACTACAACTAAGAGGCTGTTGAAATAGGAACTGACCAGAACATATTAGCCAAATCTACGACTAGCTGCAAAGTATGTCCCAGATGCTGAGTGGATGGAGTCAGTAATTTTATGACATTTGGGTATGGGGCCTTAATGCAGGACCAAGGCATTAAGGTTGAGGTACTGTACGATTAGGTGCCATTTGTTTTTTCCAAGTTTAAGAATAGGCCAAATTGGGCTGTTAAACAGAGAAGCAGTGGGTATAACTATTCCTTCTTTAAACAGGTCTTTCATAATGGGTTTAAGTCCTGGAAGGCCCTGTTTTAATTTACACTGGTCTGTATTAACTATTTTAACTGGAGAGGGGAAGAACCATGGAGTCACATTTTGTCAAGTAGTTTATTAATGTCAAAAATTTAATTAATTTATTATTAATTGAGTAAGAGCCTGGATGTCCAGTATGGGCTATTCTAGGGCAATGGACACTATGGCTGTGGGGGAATCTGGCAAGGCAGTAGTCTAGTGGTTAATGTGAGGCATACATATTTTTTTGTCCTGTTTTATGTCAGGAACTCCTCTAAAATTATAGGGAACATCATATTTAAATGTGGAATCCCAGGTTGAACTGTAATTTGAGCCCAGTATTGATTATGGTAAGGAATGTTTGCCAATCGGTGCATTCTAGCAGATGTTAAAGTTAATTCAAGATCTATATTATGGAGGCAAAAAGCCAATAGGCACTCATTTTTTATTATATAAATATTTTTAGTAAATTTTGGATTTCCAATTTAGTCAAATTGTGGACCTCTATTTTATTTTTAGTTTTTTAGGTTTTTTTTGTCTTTTTGCCATTTTGGGGCCGCTCCCGCGGCATATGGAGGTTCCCAGGCTAGGGGTTGAATTGGAGCTGTAGCTGCCAGCCTACGCCAGAGCCACAGCAACGCAGGATCCAAGCCTTGTCTGTGACCTACACCACAGCTCACGGCAACGCCGGATCATCAACCCACTGAGCAGAGATCGAACCCGCAACCTCATGGTTCCTAGTCAGATTCATTAACCACTGTACCACAACGGGAACTCCATGGACCTCTATTTTAGATTTTATGTCTTGTGCCTGTATTTAAGGGTTTTTCCCCCCTTTATTGTGTTTTATTGTTTATGGATGAACTTTGGGGAGGGGATTTCCTCTCTACTCTGTTCATGTCTGTAAATTTCTTCCTCCTCCAAAGTTCTCAAATTAGGATCCTCAGAGATAGGGTCCTCTCCCATGCAAATGGTTGCTTTATGGAGTTTAAGGGCCATGGGCTTCAATCAGGTTTGAATTAATACCTTGGCTGTGACGTGGTAGTGTCATGGGTATTTTCCCTCTAATCATTGAGTATCAGGATCTTTGTTAGAGAACGAGGCAGCAGCAGCAGCACACACAATTTGTAAATGTATGAGCAACCACCAATGGACTCATATATTGCATAGAGTTTCAGTCTTTTCCCTGATCACTCTACAGGATAGCTTCCAATGCCTAGTTCAGACAAAGACCCAATGGTCACACAGTAAGAGTTGCTTCCCTGCACCTAGCTTTAGTCACAAATTATGCTAGGATAATGGTATATGATGCAATCTGAAATACACAGAGAAATCTGGGCCAATACACATGAAACAGGATATTTTAAAGAGGACCCCAGTCATGAACTTCACTACTTAAATTCTAATCATTGAATCTTAAACTCAGGTTGGTTAAATCTACAAAAGGCTCCACAGGACTTAGCAAATGCAACAAAAAGCACCATAGCTCAAAGCACAAACCTGTTAACAAGCAGCATATCCAGTTAAGAAGCCAATGAAAGAGAAGAAAGATCCCCCTTGGTAGTGGCCTTTGTCTAGACATTCAGTTTGCTGTGCCAAATGTGATCACCCACAGTAAGAGAACGAACTCTCTACCCAAAATCTGAGTCAGATGCCAAGACTGATGATGCCACATCAGATAATATGAAGAGATTTATTACCTGTCTAATAGGACTTCATAAAGATAGCACAATTGACTCCCAACAGGTTCAAAAATGGCTTAGAAAATAGGGAAGGAGAGTAACTTTGGAATTTTTAAGAATTAGAGGGTGGGGCTGGTAAGAGAGTTCTTTCATGAAGGTTAGGATTTGCAAGACTTGAACTTTCCAGCAGTATCTGGCCTTTCTTATTATACCACTCAGGATGGCTCTTCTCTTGCTCTTTGTACATCCCTCAATCAAATAGTCCCTGCTTTACCCTACAGACATTAGCATATTTGCCCCTGTCTCAGCTAGTGATTGCTCTAATCTTGAGGTCAGAATGACCCCACCTGCGAGTTTATTAAAGCGATATACCTGCCCTCCAGATGATCATTAACTTGAGGGCCTACAAGGGATGTGCAGCAGCCACTGGTTTCCCTGGTAACTGCTGAGCCAACATGATGTCAATTCCCCTATAAATGTAGCCACTTTCTTCTAGAGTAGCAGAGATTGCTGCCATGTCCTGCTTGCCAACTGTCATACATGGTGGAGTGTATTCAGACATGTAATAAATCCTTGATGTCTCTGTCACTGTTTCCAGGCTCTTTGTTGAGTCTGGACGCTGGGCAAGGTTTGCAGGCTTGTGGGTTACAGCCCAACACTTATCAACTTGCCCATACTGGGGTTGGAGAAGGAAAAATGGTTGACCTTGAAAGTTATCAGCAAACACCAAGAAAAAAAAAAAAGGTGTCTGATACTTTATTACACAGTGTGTATCTGTGTATTATATGTATGTTAGAAGACTTGATTTGGAGTATTACAATATTTTCACCTATACCCACAAGGGAAGATTGATTCAAAGGAAATCAAGGGTGGTATAGAAATAGCATGGACTTTAGAGTCAGGCAGACCTGAATTTACACCTCTAAACTGCTATTACTGAATCTGTTCCCTTGGGAAAATGTACTTAAACTATCCAGGTTCCTCTGCTATGTAAAACAGAAACCTCAAAGAACTGTTGAAGGGAAGAGGCCAGTATGTGAATTCATGTGAAATCTGTGGCATGGTTGTTGGCATACGTAGGTATTATTCATACTAGTTTTCCCTCTTTTCCTTTAGTCATTCAGTAACTTATATTTATTTCTGAATGGAACCTTGGCAATAGTAAGGTTTGACTGGATAGCCAATTCCCAATTATTCATAAGTGAATTGTCTTTCTTGGGGATTAAGTGATGCCCCAGGAGTTTCCCAGGTCCCATTTCAGCTGGCCAGCATTCCTCATCTTAGGGTAAGGTATGAATCACACCAGCTAACTTAATTATATATTAAATTGGATTATGCAAGCTTGTTTTCTCCATTAGGTGCCTTTATACCATAAAAAATATGTTGGAACCCTTCTACTTATTCTTGTGAATCAATTATCTTTTTAGCTATGCATTTCAGGATGCTTACTAAATATACCTTTATCACTATTCTTTCAACAACATGTATTGAGCACATTGTAATGGATCATGGTGACACAGTAGGTCTCATGACAGGACATAAGAATAAGATGGCAGTTAAGAAAAATAAAATGAATTCAAAATACATATATGCCATTTGTTAGTAGGTAGACCATACACTTCCATGCCCTGTTCTTTTACCTTATGGCATCAAAAGTTAAAACCCCATCACTATGAGCTCCTCTAACTTGTGGTTTCTTTATTCTCTGAGAATTATTTTTAGCATTATAGTCAATATTTTGCTGCCCCAACCACATCGCTTTAGCATTACAACTTGGGAGTGGACCCAAGTTGATTCCAGCTCCATTATCTGCATTTTTCTCTGCCTGATGGCTTTCTCCAAATCCAGAAACCACTCTGCCCACATGTCAGGCCTCCTAGAAATATCAAGAATTTAATAACCCTCAAGAGTAGCTCCCAACCAGTAACTGATGGGATTGGTATATAAATATCCCATCATCCTGTTTCATAGTTAACTCTCAAGAGTAGCTCCCAACTAGTAACTGATGGGATTGGTATATAAATATCCCATCATCCTGTTTCTTAGATAATTCTGACCTATGTACTTTACATTGACTTCCATAGTTTTTCCAGTGGGATTAAGCTTTATCACCCACAGTGACCCCTGGCTTTATATAACTACCCTTTGTTGATCTCTTCTTTGTCTCATTTCTCTATTCACCTAACAGTGTTTTCTGCTAATCATAGAAACTACTTGCACTCACATCCTTGATTTAGGGTTTGCAAGTGGGGAAAGCCAAATTAAGATAATTTTGGGAGTTCCCATTATGGCAGAGTGGAAATGAATCTGACTAGGAACCATGAGGTTGTGGGTTCGATCCCTGGCCTTGCTCAGTGGGTTAAGGATCCAGTGTTGCCGTGAGCTGTGGTGTAGGTCACAGACGCGGCTCAGATCTGGCATTGCTGTGGCTTTGGTGTAGGCTGGCAGCTATAGCTCCAATTCGACTCCTAACCTGGGAACCTCCATATGCCGTGGGTGTAGCCCTAAAAAGACACACACACACACAAAAGATAATTTTGCTTTATTTTTCTGAGGAATTAGGAAATAAGGTATACTCATACTTACTTGTATCTCCTAAGACCTGTAAAAATTTCTGGATTTTACCTACTTGCGTACTAATAAACTAGTCTATTTCTGTTTCATAGCTACTGACAGAAGACATAAAACTCCTAGGTCATAAGCAAAGAACTTCATTATTTAGAGCGCCACAGGCAAGCATCAGCTTCATGTTCATGTTAATTCTTGTTTCCCCTTCTCCCAGCCCCAGGAGAGTCACCCAGAGGGAACCATATCAATGTTGGATTCACAATGGTGTCATGACTGAGGAATACTAAACATGAGAAGTTCACTGTTTTTATCATAAATGGAAAGCAAGACTGCTTTTAGTCCTCATCCCTCACTGAAAATGCAGCCCTGAGAAATGGTCCAAGTACAGAGAGGTCATAGTCTTACATTCTTGGTATACCCAGCAAGAACCCACAGGACACTCAGGCCCATGGCAAACTGCCTCTCCCAACAATATTGTGGTTTATACTTGTTTGCCCATTCAACAGTAAACTGAAGTGAGCCATGAGTCATCATTTTCAATTTAAAACAAAACATGTCTTTATATTCTGCCCTAACTCACATCAGAACACCAAGGGCTAGATACTATAGTACTTTCCATAACCTGTATGCTCTTGTGGTCAACTAGAGAGAATCCATTGTAGTAAGCTCAAGAAAAGAATTATTAAAGAAGAATAACGGAATCACATAAGAACCAGCAATTAGATTTGGGGAAATCTCTCAGTTTTCACAGCAATTTGAGTTGTCATGATACATGTGAGCTTTACAATGAAAGAGAAGATGGATCACAAATAGAAGAGAAACCATAGGCGAAAGGCTTTAAGATGTGGAAGCATCATGGCATATCCACAGGTCAACAGGGCAATAAGAGACATATAGGAAAGAAAGAAGTGATTTAGAGGAGGCCGGAAAAAAGAGTGGTCACCAGATTATGTGGGTTCTTGAAATTATGTATATTTAATAAATGTTGAACTGCACTTCAACCATATGCTGTACCAATAATACAAGCTACTCTCCCAGTCTCCTTTTGCTGTTCTTTCCTCTCCACTCCCTCCTCAAATATCAAATTAAAATAGCAGGGTCACAGCTTCAGACCAGCTAAGCCAAAATTGGCAGCCCTTCTCCCCTGCTAACCAGAAGATTCTACTGCAGGTGTGGGATAAAGGCCTCTGTTGAGATACCCAACTCCATCATTTCAGTCAAACAAGAAAGTACTACTTTAATAAAACATTTCTTCCATTTCAATAGTAGAGTTTGGTGAACATGACAGTCTATGGGAATGGCATTTGCAGAAGCTAATATATCAGGCTCTGATTTCAAACTCTTTAAGTTTTTATTCCTAGAGTTAAGACTTCTCAACTATGTGACCTTAAACAAGCTACATTGTTTCAACTTTGTAAAATGGGAATAATGATGTTATTTGTCATGATGTCTTTTTTCATGACTGAATGAGGGAATCCATGTCAAATTCCTTAAATACATTATCATCCAATACAAATAGTTATCCTGAGGTTTATACTATCACCGATGGTTGGAAGGTGGCATTATTTGGTACAACCTCACACATAAAATCAATCCATTGGGCTTATTTATCTATTATTAAGGCATCTACAAAGAGTTTTCCAAGTGAAAGATAGTCATAATGTTCACAAGTTGTAACATTCTTATCAAAACTGAAATCTGCTCAATAAATAAAAACCTGACTGTGCCTTTCTAAAGAGTGTCAACAAATTTTTAAAGAAGTTTTGTGATAATGGATCTGTGGCTTATTTTTTTTAATCTTCACACATTTATAAGCAAGAAATAATATATTATCTTTATACAAACTATTTCCACATACCAAGATGGATTGAAAGAGTTAAAGCACAGGGAAATGTGTGAGATTGGGTCACTTTGCTCTACAAGAAAACTTGAAGAAACACTGTAAATCAAATATACTTAAAAAAAAGGAAAAAGAGGAGAAGGTTAATGCAGTTGCAAAACACTACTAAGTACCAGACAAAAGTTTAAATTGGAATAAAAAATAGTTACAGAATTTAACTGCTAAAGAAATATCAGACACAGAACACATGGTTTAATACCTGATGTTATTCCAGTTTACTCTGTTATAATTGGAAATGAAAAAAGGGTAAGTATGTATAACCCCATACCACAGGCGCCTGTAACTTCTCTTGGCCAAACCCCAACCCAGAAGCCACAAAATATGCCCTACTGGATAAATCCAGGGCTTCCCTACTTGCATGCACTCTGACACAAGTCACAAACAATGCTTGTGCCAACAATTACATAACTGGCTTTGTAGCTACAGTAATCTTGCTCCTTCCTCTCTAGGGCCCACTCAGTCATTGCTCATTTATCTTGTTTCATGCTGGCCTGTTCACTTTATCCAGCTCCTTTGAGTCCTCGTACCCAGGCTCTTCACCACAAATTCGCCTTGAAACCATGCATATTGCAAGAGATTTCCTTTTAGCATTCACCTCTGATGTGACTCTGCCTTCCCCAAATTCATTTCTGAATCCTTGTCCTGCATATACACCTTTCTCTTTGCATTTTCCATAAATGTGATATAATTTCTTGGAATGATCCTCTAATCCAACCCTGAAATGTTCTCACTTTAATTATTCTTAGATTAGAATATTTCACATGGGAGTTTTACAGAAATATTTAACAATCACTTCAAATGCTAGGCTAAGTTCTGTAAGATTTCCATGTGTGGAAGGTCTTTCCCTTTGTTACATCCATTCCTAATAGTTTTTCTTCAGAGAATAAAATTTCTTTGTCCCCTGAGGGAAAATACCTTTCTATTGATAAGAGAGAGTATATTGTCTGAATGTAGATGCACAGGGTTTTTAAAATGCATTAATTCAAATTATGTATTATCATTATGAATTCACTATGGAATTTATGTCCTCTTTAACTGATTCCCCTGAAATTTACCATATTTTTATTTATATAGAGCTTTATAGTGTTTAAAACCTATTACCCCATAGTCTACTAATAGCAATGAATAATGCTGAGTGGGTAAATATATGACTTTATTGTATAAATGAATAAACCATGGATTATTTCTAGCTGTGTGGATTAGACTACTGAAAAAATAAATTGTGAAAATATCAGTGTCATTGGTGGAAAATGAAATGTTTATCTACTTGAGATCCCCAAATTCCATAATTTTATCTGCCCAAAAGGCCAAGTATTTTAAATACTCACACACTGTGAAAATATCCAAGGCACTGTCTCATAGTACATCATTCTCAGGATGTACCAAAGCAAGTCTTCAGGCATTTTTAGGAACTAAATCCCCTTGATGGAGTCCATTTCACAGTGAATTCTTTTCTGCCTGTATAACATTGTTACACGGTTTCAGTGTCTATATTTGTCTTTTGAGTTAGTTTGAATAGACTATGAGAACTTACTTTGATTTTTGACTATTTTGTTGTCTAAATAATTGTATAAATAAAACATGGGGTGAATAATTGATTTTTTTTCCAAACAGCTGTCACAGCATTTCAAACACTATGGGACAATAACATCATTTAAAATTTGCCCTTGAAAGAAAACTTGAAAAAGAAAACTAATGTGTCTCAGTTTTTCTTCAAGTCAATTTTCTAGTGTTCATTTTGAAACCTTGGCTTAAGATCCCATTGAGGAAAATCAAAACTTAATCCATTAACTACTTCAGTGGCACACATCCACTTTAAACAATGAAGACTTTTCCATTTGAATTTACTATTCTGACACAGTCAGACACACTTTAATCCTCCCTTCTTTATCTAGAATATGGCAACCTCCTCTCATACTTTGAAAGAACTTCAGTCAAAATACTCCATCAACACTCTCTTTGTCTCTCTTAATATTATTTCTTTCATGTTATTTCAAGGATTTCTGTAAAAGCATCTTTCCCTCTTTAAAATGTCAAATGTTACTACTTAAAATATATGTTCTTCTTTACCGCCATAAACCACTAACTGGGCCTAGTGACTGAACATGAGCTGGCTCCTCTTTAGGAAAGATGCCATATTTCCCCAATATCACCTCGACACTATAGCACATGGTCTCTAATTCTTCATTTAACAAAGCTATTCTTTTGAAGAAAAAACCCAAACATTAAGAAAATGAGTTTAAATGCTTGATTATCTTGTTGCTTTTCAGTCAAGTATTATTTCAGACTAATGTTTGCTCTCTGCATTGTCAGCGTAATTATTTCACTCACAGTAATGTGTAATATAGATTGTCACACTTTCTGATAATATCAAATAAATTGTGTAAGTTATTTATTAATCTTATAACTAAACTAGCAATAGTACAATCAGCAAAAGTTTTGTTTGCACAGGAACTGAGCCTACCTCAAGTATTAGAAAGGCCTTTCGGTTGACTTTTAGTACTCCACTGAAGTAGGAGATTTCAATTCACTACCCAACTCTGCAGCAAAATAGTTTTTTACTCCGAGCCTGGGTGGGTTAGATCTGAAGGTCTGATCCACAGGCTGGTCCTATTTAGATAGATAGATAGATAGATAGATAGATAGATAGATAGATAGATAGATAGATAGGAAGAAAGAACATAGAAGACAGACAGACAGAAACAGGTAGATTTATGTAGAGGTAAGGATATTTGTATAGGTAGGTATTATTGTTGTATAGGTAGATGTGGATCAAGATTAAAATACAGCATAGATGTAAATTTGGATATAGAGGTATATGGATGTAATGGATATAGAAAGCCTCACAAAGTCCCTATTACCATGCTGTCCTATCCTGCTTAACTCACAAATTTATGAAAACTGTCTGGTTTTTCTAGGTGTGCAAGCCCACACCCCCCACCCTCCACTCTTTACCCTAAGAAATGTACAGTAGTTGAAAAATCTTATTTCATAGCAAAAGGCCTTCACACACTTGGGGTAAGCCAAAGACTTTGCTCAAATGCACACATGCAACTCTTATGAACCATGGAGTCAACAAAGCACAGAAAATACTTGGCAAAGGATTAAATATTTTGTAACTTGCTGAAAATCCTATTAAGAAAGATGTTCAATTACAATTTATAAATGGGAATCTACAAGTTAAACTTTATTTTCAATTTATTTATCTTTTTATGTAGCACTGAGAACTATGTCTAGTCACTTATGATGGAGCATGATAATGTGCAAAAATAGAATGTGTACATGTATGTGTAATTGGGTCACCATGCTGTACAGTAGGAAGAAAAATTGTATTGGGGAAATAACTATTACAAAAAATAATATATATATATATATTTTTTTTTTTTTTTGCTTTTTTAGGGCCACATCCATGGCATAAGGAAGTTCCCAGGCCAGGAGTAGAATTGGAGCTGCAGCTGTGGCCCTATACCACAGCCACAGCAACACAGGATCCGAGCTGTGTCTGCAACCTACACCAGAGCTCACAGCAACACTGGATCCTTAATCCACTGAGCAAGGCCAAGGAATGAACCCCACATCCTCATGGATACTAGTTAGGTTCTTAACCCACTGAGCCATAGCAGGAATTCCAATAAGTTGGTCTTTAGACTCCTTCTTTCCAGCTTTCATGGCAGTATTTCTTAACTTTTTTGAAGCTTGAAGTTTACTTGCTAGTGTAATATAAATGGAGACTGATATTTTGGTAGAAAAAGCAAATGATGTCTTGAAAGACTGAAATATTCACAAGACAGACAATGAATTGAAAATACATAAGTACATAAATACAAATATGCACAAAGAGACACGGTGGACATACACACATGTATACTGTTTTGAACTTATTCATTAAAAATACTGTTATTGGATTGACCACAGGGTTACATAGATGTAATTTTTTTGCTACTCTGTTGTTTTTCAGATACATTCTTTTAAATACACCCAATTCACCTGAGAGGTGATAAAGGTCAAACTAGGGTTAAACTACTCCACTTTTAATTGCAGATTAATATTTAAATCCACATTTCCACTGACCTGGAAACCACTGTATTCCCCAAAGTTTTTAGTCACAGTAATATATACTTTCTACAATAAAAGGGGAAATAAAAACTACAAAAGCAATGCACATACATGATAGATGGTACATTTGATAGAAATGTTTGATATATATTGACTGGAGTGGCAATCTACATTAGCAATTTCAGATTTACCAGCTATACATGTTATATTCCTATAAGTTAATTGATTTTTACTTGTTCTATGCACAAATGATTTTGACTCATAGAAGGCTGTTAGGTCTCTAAACAATTTCCCCTAGGTGGATGTAATTGTTTGCAAACATATTATGAAACACAAGAGGTCAAAATGACAATAACAACAAAACATGGAAAGTCATTAGATATAACTAGGTAATACTTTTGTATGAGAAAAATGAAATATCTTCCAATAAACTAATAAAACATTTCTCTTGCATATCAACTTTATAGATCCCTTTAAGTGTTTTACACTCACATACACTTTTCTCTAGCTTCTCTACTATAGTGTACAGAAACATTGTTGGTAATTATTGTAATTAAACATTTACATCTTAACTTCATGACTACAGTTATTCCTTAGGTCATGAATTACTAAAGCTTGGAACATACCTAGAAGATCACCTATTCATTTTCCATAGATGACTGATGTTGAATCTGAGGAGGAAAACAGCAATAAAACAACTGAGTAGAAACTTACAAGTAAATGGTAATTTATGACACCATTTACTTCTTCCCTTATGATATTTTGGTAGTCTCAAACTAATTTAGATTTGTTCTTAGGAAAAGAGAAGACTGTTTATTTGAGTTAGAGGGATTAAAGATAACAGCTATGGGGAGGGCACTTATTTTCAAATATAATTTATTGAACGCCTACTATTTACCTTCTAACTAGTCTAGTCACTAAACATAGAGACATAAAAAAGTCAGGAAAACAAAAAAACCTGCTATCTTGGAGCTCAAACTTTAGTGAAGGGACTGAGATAAAGGAATAAAAGTATGTATGTTATGTTTAAAAATGTACAAATTGTAAGCAAACATTATAGTACTTAATAGTAGGTTACACACAGTGATGGAGAAAGCATCACTTTTAAAATTAAAAGCTCTGAGAGTTAATCTGAAGCCTGAAACACACAAGATACAAGATAGGTTACCTATCTTTTTTAGCTTCCATTTCACCTTAAGTAATCATTAATCTGACTGATTATACACCAGTCTTCCTCACAATATTTCTTTTAATCTCAAAGGTGATCAATGGACATGGTAGCATTTTGGTAAAATTGTCATCAAGCACTGTAGAAACATAAGGCAATGCCATTACTTGGGAACTTTTGTGCCAGGAAGAAAGAAAACTGCAAATAAAATCCATAGAGCATTCCTATATCTTAACATGTGCTAGAAACTGGCCAGCAATCTGACATAACTTTTTTTTTTTTTAAATGGCCACACCTAATGCATACGTAAGTTCCTAGGCTAGGGGTTGAATCAGAGCTGCAGCTGCAGGCCTAAGCCACAGCCACAGCAACACCAGATCCAAGCCACATCTGCAACTACATGGCAGCCTGTAGCAAAGCCAGATCCTTAACCCACTGAGGGAGGCCAGGGATCAAACCCACATCCTCACAGAGACTATGTCAGGTCCTTCACCTGCTGAGCCAACATGGGAACTCCAAAACTGACATAACTTATATGAGCTGATGAATGAAGACTGTGAGAATTTAAGACATGCACATCCTCTGTTCTGACCCTATAAGACCCATCCCTAAAATGTAATATATATACTAAGGCCTTCTCCTCACAAGTCCAATATTTAAGAAGACCATTTTGCTATGTGGCAAGAGGTATTGAAATATGGATTTTAAAAACAGTCATTAGGATGAGAGAACATCACTATTTCAACCTGTGCTCAAAATCACTGATGACCTGCCAACAAGCTGAAGGAGATGGCTCACCCTTCAGAATGTATGTTTTTATTTTTTATTTAAATTTGCCCTTCACATTTATTTTAAACTGACTGCAATCTGCTTTAAAATTTTTGGCATTGGGTCTGGAGTTAGAATGAGAAATACAGAGAGTATTTTTGCCTTGGGTTATATGGCTTCTACATCAGTGGTTTTCATGTTAATGTGGATTTAAGGTCAACTGTTGATCTTGGAAAACACTGGCATCCCTGGGCCCTGGCACAGAAAATTTGGCATGTGTCCCAAATTTGCATATTAAATAGTATGTACCTTCCTACCCATCTAAGTCAGTTGATCTTTATAATACACTTTGAGGAAAAAAAAAATTACTCTAAGTATAATGGACAACCCTGGAAAAAAAATCCCATTTTTAAAATTTGCAAATAATACCCTATGTAAAATTACGGTCTCGTTATTTTTGTGAAATATATTACAGCTAGTTGTGATAGGAAGTATGAACACACAGAGACCCCTGTAAATCCTGCTCAGCTACCACTTTACATGTGTAAGTTTTCTATTACATTTTTTTCCTTTTGTTCTTCTTAAAACATTTTTTCCCCATTACCTAAAGAAATCTGATAAATAATTTAAAAATAGTAATTTTATGGCTTTGGTCTATAAATAGAATATATTTCCTACAACAATGTAAAGAAAACTTGTCAGAATAGACATCTACTAGAAAAACAAAAAGAGAAGGAAAAGTAAAATAAATATTGATATGAGAAGGAGTAAAGGAAAATATACTGAATAAAGCAAGTTCAGGATCCTGGAAGATTCTACCCACTGACTTCAGAACTCCCAAGAGGAGGCCTTTGTATTTGAGAACTTTTGTGTGAGAGGGAAGAGTGGAGGGGAGAGAAAGAGAAGGAAAGGGATGGGAGGGGAAAGTTGGGGGGGGGGTGTCCCTGTGTGCATACATGTGCATTTTGGCATGCAGAACATACGCATTTAATACCTTAAGATGATAAACTAATCTGTTTAGGGTTTTCTTTTTGTTTTGTTTTAAACAGGCTGCTGATACTTTGGAGGATGGATAACTGAAAGAAAGCATGTGAACGGATATGTATTTTTTGAAATTACAAATGTAAAGGGGGGAGAGTAAAAGAATGGTTTTGATTACAGTTTCAATTGTCTTATATATGTCAAGGACTTCCTTTGCTCTTCCTAAATTGTAAAATATTTAGAAACATTTGATGGGATTTTATTTTCCTCCAGGTTATTTTCTTGGCTATTCTCTTGGGTTCTGAGAGTCATTACACAATAGGTAGATTTGGGGCAACTCCAAAGTTGAAAACAAAGAGCAAACATGGGTAAAGGCTTAGGAAATAGAATATATATATGCAGAATGTAATAGAAAAAGAGGTTAATTTTGCTTTTGGAAGACATGAATGAAAGGTACTACAACCCTTTCAGCAATATCAAGGGCAATTACATAGAACACCAGGTGCTCTTCATCTCCTTTGAGGCCAGAATGAGAGGAAATGGATGAAGTTGGATTACTTACTTCAAAATAAGAAATAAATTCCCGAGACGGAAGACCAACAACCATTGTAATCGTTGTTGTGTGTGTATTTTAAATGTCTTAAAGGAGCCGTGTAACTGTATTACAATAAGATTTTCAAATTGGAACTGCGTGGTCTCAGTTGGTTTAGGTATATTCCTGAATGAGGGAAAAAACTGGGGCTCCTGGAATGCATGTTATACCTATCATTCTGTAAATTAAATATCCAAGTGAATATTTTCTTTTCTTCACACAGTTTCAACTATCTGAAGAGATGTCTTCAGGGAGTTTTACCTAAATTAAGCATAGATTTCTTTCCCATGATCCTCTTCCCCTTTTATTCCTCATCTCATTCATTCCCAATTATTTTCTTTCTCATGATAGTGGAAGTTAAAAAGGGTGAGACACCCTAAGAATGTTTTAGATGTAATCCTTCCTGTATGAGTTAAAAAGCAGCATTTGGAAAAGTTTATGTCACAATTTTCTGAGATCTTAAATAGAAACCTTATTGAGACTAGTTTTCAAAAAAAAAATCAATAGCAACAGAAATAATAAATAGTTTAATTTAAAATACCACTCTAATTATAATAGGGAATTATGAATTTCTCTCATTTTAAAAAGCAGCTGAATGTGATTGACTTAAATGCCAAACTGTATTCAATAACTGCTGTATTCTATAAAGGTACAACGTAATGTAAGGTACAAGGAAAAGATGATATCAAAAACTCATGAAGTCTGAAAGGCACTGTGGATATGAGGTAGGTGATACAAATAACTTTTTTCTGATTTAATATCTATATTGTATTAAAAGATAATTAACTTTCCTTTGATATATTACATTTATTTATTTATTTATTTATTTTGCTTTTTAGGTCCACACTTGGAGCATAAGGAAATTCCCAGGCTAGCGGTAGAATGAGAGCTACAGCTGCCGGCCCTATACCATAGCCACGGCAACTCCCGGATACGAGCCATGTCTACAACCTACGTCACAGCTCATGGCAACACCAGATCCTTAATCCAATAAGTGAAGTCAGGGACTGTCAAACGCACATCCTCATAGATATTAGTCAGATTCATTACCGCTGACCCACAACAGGAACACCCACCTTGTATTTTTAAAATTTACTTTTATCCCAAGTACTTTTCAATAGTCCATTTTTTTCTGTCAGTAAAAATAATACAGAAGATAATTAATCTTCATAGAACAAAAGGCTAACTTTAAAAATTCTATACATTTTACAATCTAGCTTCTCCAGAGTAATAAATAAAAAAAGAATAAATAAACCAATGAGACCTAATCAAACTGACGAGCTTTTGCACAGCAAAGGAAACCCAAAAGAAAACAAAAAGACAACTTACAGAATGGGAGAAAATAGTTTCAAATGATGCAACTGACAAGGGCCTAATCTCTAAAATATGCAAGCAACTTATACAACTCAACAGCAAAAAAGCCAACAGCCCAATGGAAAAATGGGCAAAAGACCTGAATAGACAATTCTTCAAGGAAGATATACAGATGGCCAATAAGCACATGAAAAAATGCTCAACATCACTGATTATTAGAGAAATGCAAATCAAAACTACCATGAGATACCACGTCACACCAGTCAGAATGGCCATCATTAATAAGTCCACAAATAACAAGTGCTGGAGGGGCTGTGGAGAAAAGGGAACCCTCCTGCACTGTTGGTGGGAATGTAAGCTGGTACAGCCACTATGGAGAACAGTATGGAGGTACCTTAGAAATCTATACATAGAACTTCCATATGACCCAGCAATCCCACTCTTGGGCATATATCCGGACAAAAATTTCCTTAAAAAAGACACATGCACCTGCATGTTCATTACAGCTCTATTCACAATAGCCAAGACATGGAGACAACACAAATGTCCATCAACAGATGATTGGATTAGGAAGATGTGGTATATATACACAATGGAATACTACTTAGCCATAAAAAAAGAATGACATAATGCCATTTGCAGCAACATGGATGGAAGTGGAGGCCCTCATACTGAGTGAAGTAAGTCAGAAAGAAAAAGACAAATATCATATGATATCACTTATATCTGGAATCTAATATACAGCACAAATGAACCTTTCCAAAGAAAAGAAAATCATGGACTTGGAGAATAGACTTGTTGTTTCCCAGGAAGGAGGGGGAGGGAGGGGGAGGGAGGAGGAGGGATCGGGAGCTTGGGGGTTAACAGATACAAACTATTGCTCTTGGAATGGTTTACAATGAGATCTGGCTGTGTAGCACTGAGAACTTTGTCTAGATACTTACATCACAACACGACAATGGGAGGAAAAATTATGTATACATGTATGTATAACTTGGTCCCCATGCTATACAGTGGAAATAAATAAATAAATAAATAAATAATTTTTTTAAGAAGACATTTTAAAATTATATTAAAATGCTTTGTATCAAGAGTCTTTTCCTTCTACTTATCCTGTCTTATTTTTAAACTGATTCATGGTTTTGTTTGGGAAAACAATATGCCCAAACTTGTGTGTTTCTTTTTTGCCATATTTGCTTTCTCGGGCTTCCTTGCAGCTAGGAGTGGCTGTGTGACAAACATTTGGCCAATAAGACACAAAAGAAACATGCTAAGGGTTTCCAAAAAATGAGCATGGCCTCTTTCTTGTTCTTTGTACTTTAAACATGGGCAATGGGCATGACAAAGAGTTCAAGAGGCCATCTTTCGACCATGAGGCAAAAAATGCATTAATACAAAACTTGACATAGTATAAAGAAAGAGTTTTGATAATGAACTAATCCATAAACCGCTTATCTATAGGTTCCTGTTTAGGAAAATGATAAATGTCCTTATGATTTAAGCCACTTTTACATACAAGTTCAGTTACTTGTAGCTGAATGCATTGCCTAGTTGTGTATTCCCAAACAAGTTTTCAAAGTTTATGTTTCAATCAAGAAGAGGATGTGTGATCCACATGTCAACCTGTGAATAATCTTAAATCAGGAAAACATGTACTATTTTTCTTCCTTTCAAAAATTATTTTGTAATTTCTTGATTATAAGAAAGTATTTTTAAAAATGAGACCATTGTCTATTCCTCTTTAATGTTACTGAGTACATTTTATATTTCTAAGACATTTATTTTCAAAATTGCAACATTTGTATTTATATGTTACAATCACTTTATTATATAAAAATGTACCAAATCCAGACAGGTAAAACATGTTTGAAAATATATCCTCAAACAGATTACATTTCTGGATGAAAAATATTATTTGTAATTATTGTAATTGCTAAAAATGGTACTGAGTTATTTAAAACAATTGATAGTCTTGTCAACAACTACAAATTTAACTCAAACCAAAGAGAAAGATTTCCTATCAAAAATACATAAAAATAATTTCTACTCAAAAGTATGTTCA
Organism: Phacochoerus africanus; assembly: GCF_016906955.1. NCBI lineage: Eukaryota > Metazoa > Chordata > Mammalia > Artiodactyla > Suidae > Phacochoerus > Phacochoerus africanus. Next base: position 246,978,159 of record NC_062544.1, on the reverse strand, counting down.
AAGTATTTCAGTATGTCCTATAATAAATGCTGAAATAATGTGGAAATACTTACATTTGTCACCCACCCCCACCCACATATATATAACCAATGCAAATATTTTCACATGCATCCATAAATATTTGCACATATTTATATATGTTTCCAATATGCACTGGGATGCATTGATACTATACTAGCTAAGTGATTTTAGACACAACAGAATTGATTGATTTTTAGATCTTAGAAAGGAAATTCTTAGTATTTGGGACTTAAAATTTTAATTCAATATATTCTGAATTTAGGTTTTCTGAATAAATGTTTTGGTTTGTAGTTAATGAAAAGAGTTAAAGAGTTTTCAGCTGTTCCTTACTTTTAAAATTTAGCTGGAAATACTTTACAGAAGTCATATTTTCCTTTTCAACGAAGTGAAATTATGATGGGAATTCAAAACTTTCATATTTTTATTCTTGTTACTTTATGAATTTATCTGAATGTGACACTGGTGTTTATTTTAAACTTTTATAATGCAAATACACTGAATTCTAATAAAGTTATAAGAACTACTGTGTACAGCAACTTAACACATTTTAATACAAATATCATAATATTCCAGCCTCAACTATTCATTATTTGAGCAAGTGGAACAAAATAATTGAGTTAAAGATAATCATTTTTTTGGTTTTCACAAACCATTTTTTTTTTTAACAGTTTTTAAAGTAGGTGGTAATAAAGGAGAAGTACTACTTTATTGAAGTGGTAAGTCAATAAAGGAGAAAATAAAACAATTTGTCTCTTCAACAGATAAATAATTATGTAAATTTTAAATACAACAATTATATACATTGTGGAATAAGTACACATTATCTTTGTGAAGACAATTGTTTTTAAAAAAGGATTAAGTAAACTTAAGAAAAGCATTGCCCAAATTAGTAAATTTGGGGAAATAGAGAAAAAAGAACTTGTGAATTACTGTATACCTGCTTTTTCCCTGCATCTGTGAAAAAATTTTTTACAAATTCAATTACGTTTTACAAATTTATTTTTTGAACTCAGTATCTTCTGGCTACTAATTTGGTTGTCTTCATTACTAACACAGTATCTTTTCAGATCAAAAAGTTCTATATTCTCTTTGAGAAATGTCTCAAGTAGAACTATAAGATTTTGAGAGATCTGCATTTACTTCTGAACTTAAGCCCTTATGGTTATGGTTTAACTATAGTTAAATCATGTATAATATGATATGCAATAAACTCAATTATTAACAATTTTTACTTTTAGTTGTAAGATCTGATTGAAGCAGACAACTCCTAACTCTTCTCTATCCTTTCATATACTTAACGAAAAGGTAGATTGGGAAAGATCTTGCTTAAACCAAACCAGGCCATCGGTAACGGATCTTTCAAGAACAATCAGAAATTCAATGAGATGAAAATGAGCTTTCCGTTGAAATTGATAGGAATGAGTATGCAGTTAAAACAAGCTCTTAATCATTTTCATTATGGAAGAAAGAACATAAACTTCATTATCAAATGAACAGAGGAGAAAGCTAGGCCTTCATGATAGGGAGTTATGTGGCAGTGCCTCTGAGAATTCTTTTCTTCTCAAACAAACCCTCACACATGGAACAAAGAAGTTGATGCCTTTCCTCTTATCTTGCCCCTTGTCCCTACTGTTTTTACTAATGTACATCTGACATGCTAACAATCAAGCACATGTTCTTTCACTGTCGTCTGATCTCAGCTGTCTGATAATGGTTTAAGAGGAATGATGGGTGGAATCACACATCAAGGGTCTCCTTTGTTGGTAGTATAACCAGGGGTGTATTTCCAATTTGCAATTTGGTGCTCGAGCTTTAGAAGCGCCACATTTGTTTGATATCCACTTGGTGCTCTGTCATTAATCTACCAAACTCAGAGGTCAACTGTTCTGACAATGTGTGAATGAAGAATCAAAGATATGGATGTTGCAGAAATTTGTGAAAAATAAAAGAAAGAGTTTGTTTCCAAGATTTTTTTTTTAATCTCCAGGCATAAAATAATAAAATAGCATTCTGAGAAAACCTAAGTATACTATATGATAGATACACATATTTTATACCATTTATAGATTTAACCTAAAAAATGTTTCATGTTTTCCATAATGAATGAAGAATAAATCCATCCTAAATTTTACCATTTGGAATTAATCCAAGACCAATTACTTCCCAGATTATTCTCACAATTTTTCTGCGTCTCAAATTTCTTCTTTTAGGAAAAATACATCTTTTCAATAATCTAAACTTTTGTCTTCTACTAGCATATGTTCCTCCAGTAATAATAAAAAACTGTGTTTAAAATATAAACTAAAATTTGATAAAGACCTTCAAAAAGAAAAGCCTGTGATTAAAAAACTTAGGAGTTTGGTGTTAGTATATGCAAACTATATAACATTTGGAGTGGATAGGCAATGAGATCCTGCTGTATAGCACAGGGAACTATATCTAATCACTTGTGATGGAACATGATGGAGAATAATGTGAGAAAAAGAATGTATACATATGCATTACTAGGTCACTTTGCTATACAGCAGAAATTGGCAGAACATTGTAAATCAACTAGAATAAAAAAATTTAAAAAAACTTAGAAAAGGCTTATGTTAGAATATTGTTTTCCCTGCCAATAGTAATAAATTGTTCTCATGAAGTTTCTTCTCTGAAAGGAATCCCACACTCTGATTAACCAAAATGCATTACATTAATGATATATATTTTTCTTATATAAATTGATAGGGATTGAAATTAACCCTTTTCTGTTGTTGAGAATATATTCAGTTAAGAGACTTAAATTCATCTACAAAACATGTGTCTTTTTAGGATATCTATATTATACATATAATTTGTTACCTTCTCTTGTTTTTCCTTTAAGAGCTTTTTAAAGGATCTTTAAACAGAATTTTTAAAAAGAGATTACAGACACATGACTCAAATCCTTTCAACATGAATAATTATCTCTCAGAATACTGTGGTACAAATGAATACTCTGGATAAATTTCCTTTTTATTCAAATACCCTTCTCTCAGAATTGATTTTAATGTTAAGGTTAAAATGGCATGAAGAGTCTCAGTAATACTTTTAGTTGTATGCTCAAACTGTCTCAATACTGTGTAACAGACATATTTAGGATAACATCTTCTAGGCACATGGGGTTGCTTGAACTTAGTATGCGGCTTTCATTTTTTTAAGATTATCTTTCACTGAGCTGCTATACATAAGAAGCAAAAAAAAAGTTATATATCAGTTTAGAAAATACCATTTAAATTAATGCTTAAAGAGAACAGCTGAAGAAGATGACTAAAAATCTGTGAAACAAATGATCAGCCATAACTATAGGGGGTATTAAATTAATATATGCTATATATGCACTAATTTATGTCAACTCAGTGGAAACTCTTGAGTGAAAAGTTGCTAACAAAAGAAACTTGTTGCCAGAGAACTGTTTATGAACTTCCCTTTAAAATAATTTTTGTAAGAGAATAGTCATGCATCTTGTCACAGAGACAATGGCATTTAAGTGTGATATAACAGTAAAGAGTAAATAGGAACTACATGTAGAATTAATATTAAATACTATATATCCACAATGCGGCACGGTAGCAAATTTACTCATATTAAAATGTAGATGCAAAAAGAAACTTGGCTCTTTTTACTTTCATTTTTCACAAGGCCAAAGTCCACTAAACAAGAGAGCTTAGCAATTGGAAAAAAAAAAAAAATTCCAGTATTTTCTAGTTTAGAAGTCTCTTTTTTGGTTTAAAAATAAACCTGTCACTGGCAAAGCCCGTTAACAATTCCCCAAAAAAATAAAAATAGAAATTCGGTGATTAAAGTCTAACCTTTTCTTTCCTTTGAGCTTAGTCTATTTTCACTTGCTTGCAGAGCACCACATGTAGAGGACTCGCACTTGTTCACCAGAGTTCCTCGTGGAAAAGGGCTGCGCCCACACCTCAGCTGAAGGCGGAGCAAGACACTCAACTCAACATGGCGGCAGTGGCCGGCGAGCGCAGAGACGCGAGCACTGCGATCTGGCGCATCACCAGCCTAGCGGTGCAGAGCCCCTGAGAACTCCACCCTCTGAGAGAACTTCATCCAGTCTCGGCTGGCGAGAGTCTCACCAAGTAGCCCCGCCCACCTCCTGAGTGGGAAAGTGAGTGCTCTTAGAGTCAGAGCTCACAGTTCTCCATTATCTGATCGTGATTATAGATTCCTTTGCTTCTGAACCAAACTTTGTCCAGTTCTCTTGGCTCTAAGGACACCAGGCCAGGGAACCCTCAGTGCCAGATTTGAGAATTTAGGTAACAAAACTATTTAAAATTTAGTTTCTATAGATTTGGTTTCCACTAACTCTTGTTCTTCAGATAAATGCTCTTTCAGGTTTTATCCTCTTTCCCGTCCCTGACCCTGCCAAGAGGGTTGTGGGTATGTTTGGGTAAGGAGAGTGTGTTTAGTGAAAAGGCAGCAGGGCTTCTTCAGTGTAGAATCCTCTGGATCTTCCTGGTCGTTCCTTTGCAATAGCTGTGGAAATCTAGTCGACTTGATAGACTCAGTCACATTATATCCAACTGTTAACTTAGGCAGCAAGCCTGTGTCCAAGCCATCATTGGTGAAGCGGTTTCTTTTCTACTTGACGGAAGAAATTCTTTAATCTGATTCCCTTGAATATGTTTCTTAATATGTCAAAGAAAATTAAAAATTTCTGTTTTCTGGGAGTTTCCATTGTGGCTCAGTGGTAATGAAACTGACTAGTATCAATGAGGATGTGTGTTCCACCACTGCCTGCACTAAGTAGGTTAAGGATCCCACATTGCCATGAGCTGCAGTGTAGTTTGCAGAAGTGGCTCAGATCCTGCACTGCTGTGGCTGTGGTGTAGGCCAGCAGCTATAGCTCAGATTCAGCCCCTAGCCTGGGAACTTGCATATGCTGCCAGTGCAGCCCTAAAAATAAAAACATAAAAAAAAAATTGTTTTCTCAAAACCTGACTTTGCAAAATTACGTTTTGAAAGCCATCTGGTAGATACTATTTATCCTTTGTTTTGCATACCTTTTGCAACAACCATAATTATCCTTTATTAAATCTACTGCCTTGAGATGAGTAAGAAACAAAGTGATATTGATAAAAGTACAGAAAGAAAAGAGTATATTTAATAATTTTTAAAACACTTTTTCAAAGTGTAGAAAATGAGGGTTTAGAAATAATTAAAATAAATCTGAATATTAATGGTATCCCTAGGCGTTCTCTTGTGGCTTGTGGCACAGGGGCTTAAGGATCTGGTGTCTCATTGTAGTGGCTCAGGTTGGCTCAGGCCACTGCTGTGGTGTGAGTTCAATCCTTGGCCCCGGCCCAGGAACTTCTACATGCTATTGGCACAGCCAAAAAAAAATTAATGACATTTCCTTAATTAGCTAATTAATTGATTTTCTTACCCAATAAGCAGTGAGTAGTCATATATTCTAAATAGTGTTCTATATCCTAGAAACACATTATTACACACAGCACACAATTCTGCACTATTTGAGCTATTTTCCTGTGAATAGCACAGTTGTTAATCTTATTTTTCCCTGGCTTTCAGTAACTATATGCCGAATGCTGATAACTACTATCGGTGAGAGTGTAATCTAGAAAACAGAAACCACTATAAGGATTAAAAAAATAAGACTTTAATAAAGTCACTTGGTATATGGGTGATAAAGGAGCTAAGAAGAAAAAGAGGGAGCAATGAGGTAACCAACACATTACCAACAGCTACACTCTTAGATTAGAGGATCAAAGAATGGAGATAGAATTACCAGATATCCAATGTAAGGGCTGACCATTTGGATGCTAGAATCACAGCCAGCCTCTGTGAGCTGGAGCCATACACATTGTTCTGCCACCACAAGAGATATTATTCAAGGCAAAAGGAGTGTAAAGAAATACACTTAATTCTCCACTCTTACACTTTCCAATCTCTCCTTAGTGTCTGCCATCAGCCAAAACTCCAAGTGAGACATGTCCAGCAGTGATTAGCCTGCTTATGATGCAGAGCAGAATAAGAGGACAAGGGGTGTATGTGAGAAAAAAGAAGGCAAGCCTGGAACAACTATCAAACTTATATCTCCTTCATTATTTTCCTCCTGAACTCCAACTCATGTGTTCAGATGCTTTTGTGAGATTTCTCTTGGATGTGTAAAAGACATTATACTGAATATGAAAAATATCAAACTTTGATTAGGGGCGCACACACACACACACCTACAGTGAAACACACCAACAAAGCTAAATTAACTAATATAGGGACCACTAATATTCCCCTGGTATGCCAAAAGCTGTGTATTATTATAGTTGTTCAAGCATTAAGTTAGGGATTGGTCATTCATTTTTCTTTTACCTTTACCTCCCTCTCCCGACTTTCTTCATTCCATATACAAATTCTATCTCCAGTACCTTCTGGGTATGTCTACTTCTCTTCATTCACTCAATGAATACTCTAATCTAACCCAACGATACTTTTATTGTGTATTTTTGCAATATTTCCTAACTTCCCTAACATGGTAATTGTATTTTTCAAAGAGGCCCATATCAAAATTTCTGCTCTCACATAATTTTCTGCCACGGGATCTTGCTACATCCCCATAAAAAGGAAAAATCCATTTCTCTAACCAGTTGAATGTGTGAGGGCCTGTGACTGGATTTGACCAATAAACTAGAGGTAACACTGACCCAGCTCCAATGCTTCAGTTCCTGCCTCTCAAAGCCAGCAGCCATGTAAGAAATGTAACAACCATGCTATGAGATGCCCAAGCCATGTGGCAAGATCCTGGAGGATGAGATTGCTTTTAAATAGGAAGAGGACAAGAAGAACTTTTAGTGCCAGATAAATGAATGAAAAAGCTGTCTTGGAAGTGCATCCCCAAATCCCCAGGTGCATAAATATTTCTCAAAATGCTAAGTATAAGATTACCACAGAACTCAGCAACCTGTCTTCTAGATATCTACCCAGGAGAAATGAAAATATATATCTGCACAAAAAACATGTACATGAATTTTCATAGTAGCATTATTCATAATAGGCAAAAAAAGTAGAAACAACCCAAATGTTCATGAAGAAAATGTGGTATATCCATACATATACAATGGAATATTATTTGTCAATAAAAAGGAAGGTAGTACTGATACATGCTACAACATGGATGAACCTTGAAAATATTATGCTATGTGAAAACAGCGAAAGAACCCAGTCACAAAAAACTGCACATTATATAAACTCATTTCTCTTGAATGTCCAGAGTAAGCAAAGCTGTGAAGACAGAATGTAGATTAATGGTTGAAAAAGGCAAGTTGGGAAGTGTGTGTGTTGGTGGAAGTGGAGGAGTGGGTAGTAAGTAAGAATGGGGAAAAAAAGTCCTATAAATTTATGGTTTCATTTGGGGATGATGAAAATATCCTAAAATTAAAGTGTTGGGTTCATAAGTAAAAATGAAATGGTGGAACTATAGGATATATAAATTATATTTCAGTAAAACTTTCAAAATCTGTAATTAGAGCATGTTGCTCCTTTATTCAAACATTTATTTGACTTCACATCCTCCCAGAATAAAGTACAAATGCTTATTCTAAGGCTTTACCCCTAGGAGTAAATCCGTATGAGGTCACAACCTGGTTTTCCATGCTGAGCTTGATTCTTGCAATTCTACCAAAAGTCCACTGTGTTTCAGCTGTGCTATTTTTTTCAGTGCTTCCATAGTCTGAATTTGTTTTCTTCCTATGGTACTTGTGCCATAACTGCACCTGTACCTGAAAAACTCTTCCCCAGGTCTACTCCACATGTTTATCTCCTTCTGGCCCTTTGGGTCCTTGGCTTAATATTAACTTCTTAAGGCAGATTCACACAAAAAAAGTTCACTAGTCACTCTCTAACGCAACATTGTTTTGTTTTGTCTTCATGGCACTTCTAACACTATAGAACATTACTGAGTTGGGTGGTTTTAGAGCCACACCAGTGGTATATGGAGATTTGCAGGCTAGGGGTCAAATCGGAGCTGTAGATGCCAGCCTACACTACAGCCATAGCAACGCAGGATCCGAGCCACGTCTATGACCTACACCACAACTCACGGCAATGCCAGATCCTTAACCCACTGAGCGAGGCCAGGGATCAAGCCTGCATCCTCATGGATGCCACTCAGATTTATTTCTGCTGAGCCACAGCAGGAACTCCTTGAGTTGGTTTTATTTATTTACTTGTGATGGCTTTTTCTCCCATTAGAATTTGAGCTCCAGGAGAATTGAAATCTAATCTCTTCATCATCACTTTGTAGCACCTGGAAGTGTGCACAGAATAGATGCTTGCTAAATATTTGTTCACTGAGGAATTTTTTACATTTAATTATCTTCTTATATTTATCATCATAGAACAAATGAGAGCTTTTCAAAACAGTTTTATGTCTCATTCTTTGTAACCTTCATTCTTGCCTTTCTCTGCTTGCTACCCTGGGGAAGCTCAGGCTGCTTTTGGACCAGACTAGCGCTGGCCGGAAGGATGCTTCACCCAGTTCTTACTTGCGTGTATCACAGATCTTCCCATTGCTACAGTAACAATAGAAATACCTTAAAAACTATTTTTAAGTTTTTTATACTGTATATTTTTACTCTTTATGATATAAACTGGTGAAAATTTGGCATACAGCAGGGAATCAGGAAAATAAATTCTTGCCTAGATTTTGTTCTCAAACAGAGTTACTCATCTGAGTGTATAAAGTATTGAACTTTTGTTAGACCACTTCTGAAATATCTTCTTATTCCAACATAAAAAAGGTGGGGAGAGGGTTCAGGAGCTATACAGATATCCCAACAAATTAAGAGGTTCTAGGTTTGTCCCTTCATTGTTATGCCTGATTTAATCTAATTGCTTCTCTGGTTTGCTGGGGATGATTTTCTACCTCATGCTCTACATTTGTGTGTGAAATTTCATATGTTAACCTGATGCACAACCTCATGCCACTCCTTTGCCAACCCAGTTCAGCCAACTCCTACAATGGACACTGGGTGTCATTTTGTCACACCACCTTCTCCATTAACCTCCTGCCCTGGGGCTACCCATCAGCATTGAAGGTGTTAGCTCAGCGCTGGCTTCCTAGACCAGACCTAAGAGGCTGGCTGCATGTGGAAACTGTTGATCATCTCACAAAACCTTGCACGTTCCTTATATGGCTCTGTATTAGTTTGCAGTTATTAATTCACTTGTTTGCTTCTTGAGACATTGGGACTGGGAAAATGACCTGCTTTACATATTGTTATTTTTATTCACAATCTCTGGAATGAAAAGGAGATAAGAATCATATCTTATTCAGTGCTAATTGTCATCAGGTATCACACTAAATGCTTTTTATCTTCACAACAAAAAGGTTTTGAAGATAAATTTGTGGAGTAGGTACTATTTGTATCCCCATATTGCTAATATAAAACAAAGACCCAGAGAGAATAAGTCATTTGCCTTATGCCATGTAATTCACAAGAGGCCAGCTGAGATTTCAATCCAGAGAATCTGGCTGCAGACTCATTAAAGACTGAAGACTATTCTATATGGCACTCAAAAGGGGTTTACTAATTATGAAATGAATTAATAAATCCTTAGGACCAAATGGTACAAAGTGGTTAAAACTTTGACTATAATACAGATAGATGTTGACTTTCCAACTTAATAGTTTTATGAATTTGAGTAAATTGTCTCACCATTCTGTGTCCCTTTGCTTTATTGCTAATGTGTAAAAAATGGTACATGTTTCTCACCAAGAGGCTAGGTAAGTTTCTGGGGTAAGAACCTAACAGAAACAAACAAACAAACAAACAAAAACAGGTGTGTATTGGTGGCTGGGTCACTTTGCTATACAGCAGAAACTGAAGGAACATGCAAATCAACTATACTGTAACAAATTAAAAAAAAAAAGAAAAGAAAAGAGGTTGGGGAGTTCCCATCATCGCTCAGTAGTTAACGAATCCAAGTAGGAACCATGAGGTTGTGGGTTCAATCCCTGGCCTCTCTCAGTGGGTTAAGGATCTGGCATTGCCGTGAGTTGTGGTGTAGGTCACAGTCGAGGCTTGGATCTGGCGTGCCTGTGGCTGTGGCTGTGGCATAGGCCAGCAGCTACAGCTCGGATTAGACCTCTAGCCTAGGAACCTCCATATGCTGTGGGTGTGGCCCCAGAAAAAGACACAAAAATGAAAAAAAATTAAAAATTAAAAAGAGGTTGGGTAAGTTTCGATTCTGCCATATGTTTAAAAGATGAAAAAAGAAATATTAGTGAACCATTTTAATGTTTACCAGATTAGTCAGCATATGTTTACTATTCTTTTTTTTTTTTTCTTTTAGGGCCACACCTGCGGTATATGGAAGTTCTCAGGATAGGGGTCAAATAGGAACTACAGCTGTTGACTTATGCCACAGCCACAGCAACGCAGGATCTGAGCCATATCTGCAACCTAAACCACAATTGGTGGCAATGCCAGATACTTAACCCACTGAGCAAGGCCAGGAATGACACCCACGTCCTCATGGATACTAATCGGGTTCTTATCCCACTGGGCCACAACAGAAACTCATCACTATTCTTATTTTTGATGTGACAATTATTTTAAAAGATCCTATGTAAATTAATTGAGAGGGAAATATATTCTACCCAGTTCAATATAGAAAATAGTTTTTGAATCATTCTCATGTGCAAGGCATTAGGGTTATCTAAATGAAAAACAGTGTTTCTGATGCTCAGGAAGCTTATGTTGTAATGATACAGGTTGATATATATAAATTGAATATTGATGGTACAATGTAAATTAGCAGGATGATTCTATAAATAAAATAATCTTGGGTTACAAAAAATAAGTAATAAATACTAATTGATGAACTGAAGAAATATCTATACAAATGACACCTCCAATAACTTATACTAGAAGATTACTATCCATTAGAGTAGGAATAGAGAAAATGGGGAAAGCTCATCCAGATAAGGAGACAAGAAGAATAAAGAAAGCATAGTGCAAAAGTGATACCTGACCAGAGTTCAACTCATGTCATGCTGTGGAAGCACTGGAGCATGGAGCTGGGTCTTGCTGAGGATTATGAATACCATGCCAAGGAGGTCAGGCTTTATTCCTTGTAAGCTGGAGAACCAACTGAATTTTAGATCAGGAACATAAATGATCAGATTTATGTTTTAGAGGGATGAATATGTGATTGTGCATGTGCTTTTTTTTAGGAGAAAATTGAGAATTTTCTGGATGCAGGAATATAGAGATGAGTTTCCTCCAAAAGAAGGCACAAATGCAAGGAAGAAATGTCAAAGAAAGATTTAAAAGACAGGATAGCTGTAAAATCCAAAAGAATGGTGGCCACTCGAGTATAAAAACTGAGAAGAAAGGAACAAGTTGGGTATGACAGTAGGATTCTTAATACACAAGCACAGGTAACTGGAAGTAACATTACTTGAAGGATGCAAAAATATAGCAGGATTGTAATGAAGAATTGGATTGGCTTGCATCATATGAATTAGACGTGTTTATAGGAACTTCATATGCAGCTGTTCAGCTATTAGCTAGTGGTCAAACAGAAGTATCAAAAAAACAGAAAAATCAAGGAAAGAGACTTTGTGCATATAGAAGTGGATGAGAAATTAGGTCAAAATTTGCAATCAATCATATACAAGATAAGTTTGTGGAGAAGCTGGGCAACATAGCAATTTGAAAATCATTGGTCATTTTTTAGTTTAGTCTTAGCTGAATAATGAGGACAGAAGCTGCTTGCAGTGAAGAGAGGAGTTAGGGATGATAAAGTGGATTACAATTTCAAGGAGTTTGACAGAAAGAAGAGAAGTTATCTCATTTCTCCAGTGCTCTAAGCCCCCCAGTCACTTCCAATTTCACTTCAAATGAAATATGAAGTTCTTATCACAGTCTAGAAGCCTCCACATTGTTTGGCCTTCTGATAATTTTTTAAACTCATCCTCCCCACTTTCCCCATTGTCCTTCTACTGTAGCACATGAGTGTCCAGACTACTTCTTTAACAAAATGCATAGCCCTTTGCCTGTCTCAAGTCTTTGAATTTACAATTCCTTTAATTTCCTCAGTTATTCACAAGGTACAGCATCCTTTCTGATACATTTCATCTTAACAAATAGACTTTCCGTGACACCTTATTTTAAAAAGCCTATTCTCTTCCAATTGTTCCTGCCCCATTTTTTTTTTCTCTTTAGCTTTTATTACAACCTGACATCTCAAAAATAATTTGGCTTTTTATCTTCTTCCCACTCTCTCCCTGTCTTTCCAAAATGTGAACTACAGTCAACCAGGAATTTCCTGTTTTGTTCAATTCTATATTTGTAGTACCTCAAATAGAGTGTGGCACATACTAGGTGTTCAATAAATATTGATTAAATGCATGAATGAAAGTATGATGATATGGGCATTTCTTAGAAAGAGGACTTGAAGTAAATAAATGATTTTTTCCATTGGATGCAATTTTGAGACTAATTAGGTCTTGAGAGAAAGAATCAATATGGAGGGAGAGATTGATGACACCTTGAAAGAAGACAAGCTATAAATAGTCAATGGACCAGTTTTCTGAAAGGAATATGCAGAAGAGTATTGGATCTGGGGATCAGATCAGGGAAAATCCTCATAAAGGAATAGAATTTCTCCATCTAAAATTTAAGGAAAAGTACAACCACTATAGAAAACAGTATAGAGGTACCCCAGCAAAATATACATGGAACTACCATATGCCCCAGAATATATCTGGGCATATATCTGGACAAAACTTTCCTTGAAAAAGATATATGCACCCATATGTTCATTGCAACACTATTCACAATAGCCGAGACATGGAAACAACCTAAATGTCCATGACAGATGATTGGATTAAGAGATGTGGTATATTTAAACAATGGAATACTACTCAGCCATAAAAAGGAACAAAATAATGCCATTTTCAGCAACATGGGTGGAAATAGAGACTCTCATACTACTAAGTGAAGTAAGTCAGAAAGAGAAAGACAAATATCATGTGATATCATTTATATCTGGAGTCTAATATACGGCACAAATGAACTTTTCCACAGAAAAGAAACTCATGGACTTGGAGAACAGGCTTGTGGTTGCCAATAAGGAGGTGGAGGGAGTGGAATGGACTGGGAGTCTAGGGTTAATAGATGCAAACTATTGCATTTGGAGTGGATAGCAATGAGATCCTGCTATATAGCACAGAGAACTATACTAGTCACTTGTGATGGAACATGATGGAGGATAATGCAAGAAAAAGAATATATATATATATATATATATATATATACACATATATACATATTGTATATACAGTAGAAATTTACAGAACACTGTAAATCAACTATAATGAAAAAAATTTTAATTAAAAATATATTTAAGGTAAAGAAAAAGGATGTATAGAAATGAAAATAAAATCTGAGGAAGGAAATTGGAAGCATTGCTTCTTCTTCCCCCCTATTTTTTAGTCTTTTTGTCTTTTTAGGGCCAGACCCCCAGCATATGGAGGTTCACAGGCTAGGGGTCCAATTGGAGCCGTAGCTGCCGGCCTATGCCAGAACCACAGCAATGCAGGATCTGAGCTCTGTCCTCACCACCTACACCACAGCTCACAGCAATGCCGGATCCTTAACCCACTGAGTGAGGCCAGGAATCCAAACGGCTTCCTCATAGATGCTAGTCGGGTTCTCTAACTGCTGAGTCATGACGGGAACTCCACATTGCTTCTTAAACTATGAAGAACTTAAGAATTCTGAGACAGGCTAGAAAGAAAGGTTTAGCAGAAGCTGGAGGAGAACCAGAGAAGGGAAACCTGGGACATGCTGCTTGGAGTGAAAAGAGAAGACATACAGATTTACTGGAAGTCAGTCCAGGGCAGAATTTTTCCCTCTTCATTACATTTGCCTTGCAAATTTTTTTCACTATGATCATCTTTCCAGAACAGAGACATGTGCACCATCTAAAATCAAATTTTATCCCACTAAGTTCTTCAGATGTAGTCTATTTTTTTTGGAAATAGGCTAATGTAGATGTCCATGTATCTTACTCACTGAAATTTATATATGAGATATATATATACATGTATCTTGAGTCTTGAATATATCATAAATGTACATATTGTATATATGCATATGTGTGAATATGTGTTATGTATATGCATATATGAAATAAACATGTATCTATAAATATATACATACCTATACGTACCTTTAACATAGTAGATAAAATTCATCAGTCTTCAGTTGTCTTCGAATTGCATAGTGGATTTGCAAGAATCTAGTATATTTCTATCTTGAAACTGAATTTTTCACTTGATTCCTGACAGAAGCCATCATCATCGGTTCAGACTGATAGCTGTTTAAGCTTTCATGGAACAGACCACAGAATATTTATCCCTCTGTGATAATCCAGCTGTTTTACTAAATGTGGTCATTTCTTTTAAGTGTTCTGTCATTAAAAGCAAATGACAAACTTTTTTTTCTCTAAGTACATCCATGTAAAAAGAAAAGGGAGAACATTCAACAAAGAACATAAAAATTATCCATCATTTGACAATTATTACTATAATTGGTAATTTTTATTGGTGTTTTCCTTTCTAACCTATTTTTCTGTGAATACGTCAATATTTAAGTGCTCCAACTACTAACATATACAATTCTACTGTGGTTTTTTTTTTTTTACATTCTCTATTATTAGCATTTTTCTCCAAGTAACTATATGCTCTTGAAAAGACTATAGTTTTCTATAGGTGTGTAATATTCTATCCTATGACATTTATTTAAACATTATTCTATTTGGAATTTCTTTGGTTTTTCTTTTTGTTATAAATATTACCACAAAAACTTTTCTGCATAAATTCTTCCTCTATTTAAGGGCATGAGTTTTAAAATTCATTGAAGCATTACCATTGTTTCCATGAAAGTTTATCATTATAAGAACTGAGTTTTTGTTTTTAAACCAATACATTGTCAAATATAGAATACCTATTCTTAATTCCATATATATATATAGATGCTGATAGTGTCTGAAAAGTTGCATTTTGGGTTATTACATTATCTTGCCCAAGTATTCAAAGTTGGTAATTTTCATAAACATGTGTCTTGTTTTGTATTAGTGCATTTGTTAAACTTCATAGAGCTAAAAGAAGTAAATTTTGTGTCATATGTGTTCTTGGACACACTAAGTTAGAATAGCACTGATTTCTGTATTTGGATCATATGTTTATAATTATCATGGGGAACAATATTACTATAAATTTTGTTACAAATAATGGGTAATATTGTCATCAAGATCAATATTTAGATACTGGGAGTTACTTTGAAAATTGTTTTATTTAAACTTAAATTGATTTTTGGGCTCAAAATATTTCCTGATAGTATTAAGCAGATATTATTATAAATCTTTCAGAATATACTTTATAACTAAAATAGAGTTACGTGAAAGATTGTGTTTTCCCTGGGTAGAAATATCCTGCCTTGTTGCATTTCCAGAGCTATTTCTTTTTGTTGTTCTTCTTCCAGGAACATTAGTGCTCCTGAGTGAATGGATAATATTGCTTGAGGAAAGAGAATAAAGGAGGGTAAATCTCACATGTTTTTCTTTGGAATTCATCAGTAGTATTTGCTGTTGTTCAAGGAGGACAAAGTTGCTTAAAATGCAGACATTTTGCTGTTTCCACCACAATCAATATTGCACATATTTCATACATTAGAGGCTGATTTTACTGTAAATCTTCTAACATCGCTTAGATGATAAATGGCAGGCTTTTAGAGACCAGACCATTTCAACTAACATGGCAACTGTATTTCTATGATTAAGATCTATTTAAAAGAAAATGGACTTTGTTTCTGATATAATTGCAAGAAATGAAAAGAAGATTGACCACCATTCTTATCGCTTTTGTGGCCCAGTGTCAGATGGTGCTTAGTTTCATTTGTTTGTGCATGTGTTTCTTGTTTGAACTTAAAATGCTCTTCTTAGAGCACTGTAGTTTGAAGGAAAGAAAGCATTAAAAAAATATATGATACTTTCTCCTGGATCATTTAACCTCTAGCTGAAAGCGCATATAATTTACAAAGTTTGCTAAATCCTACAATTTTCTTCCTGAGAAACTTTTTCTATATCCAGCCCAAACGTCCCATAGGCACAAATTTTATAGTGTAATAAGGAACAAGTTGGTGATCCCTAGAAAGGGCATTCAGGATTTCCACTGCTGTTGTCACAGGGCTAAGCTCCTGGTCATTGGATAACCATTTTAATTTTTGCAGAGATCTCAAGGGTGGAGAAGGTGAGGAGAAGTAAAGAGTAGCAAAGTAACTTGAGTAGTTTTCAAGAGGAATGTAATCTAAAATATTTAAACCTCGATATATACGTAAGTGTAGTTTAAAAATAAAATTTCAAAATTTTAAACCATTCTCAGATTTGTTAAAAAAGGGGGGGGGGATACTTGAGTTGCTTACAGGATATTTGTTTGTTTTATTTCTTCTAAGAAAATCATTTTTTATTTACAGGAGATATTTAGAAATGATGGAGGCTGTATTTCCTATGATCTAAATTACCTGCTTTTTGGGAAGGAAATTATTTTTGGTTTTGCATTGAAACCAAAAAGAAAGATAATAGAAAGGGCATCATGTAGTCAATCCTTTTACTGATGGAATGAATAAAATATTTTTGAAAAAAATTCCAGGACAATGCAATAGGGAAATAATAGTCTTTTCAACAAATGATGTTAGGACAATTGGACATCTGCAAGCAAAAGCTTTAAGTTGGATTCCCTTCTTACATCATATACAAAAATATTAATTAAAAATGATCACAGATCTAAATGTAAGAGCTAAACTGTAAGAGAATTAGAATAAAAGACAAGTAGAAATCTTCATATCCTTGGATTAGACAGTAGTTTATGGCTTCTATGTGGAGTCATATCAAATACACAAATGACAAAATTTCAAAAACTGCTAAACCAACATTCATCAAAAATAAAAACCTTAGTGTTACAAGTGATAACATCAATAAAGTAAAAAGACAGCCTATAGACTGGAGGAAAATATTAATATATTTGATAAGAGTATTCCAAATATCCCAACTATATGAAGAATAATTACAATTTAATAATAAAAAGGAATATAACTCAAGAATCTAGCAAGGGAGTTGAACAGATGTTTCTTCAAAGAGGATACACACGAGGATAATAGGGACCCAAAAAGATGGTCAATACCATTAAATATTAGGTAAATGTAAATCAAAACCACAATGCGCAAACCCACTAAGACAGCTTTATTAAAAAGGCAGATAATAACAAGTTCTGGGGAGGATGAGGAAAAATTGGACTTCTCATTGACTGCTGGTAAGAATGTAAAATCACGTAACCTCTCTGGAAAAATTGTTTTCAGTTCCTCAAAAAGTTAGGCATAGAGTTACCATATGACTCAGCAATTTTCCTCCTAGGTATTTTAGAAGGAATAAAACCAAATATCCACTCTAAAATTCATGCAAGTTTTTTAGCATCATTATTCATAATATCCCCAAATTGGAAGTAATTTCTATGTTGATCAACAGATAAATGTATAATAAAATGCGGTAAATCCATACAAAGGAACATCATTTGTGAATTAAAAGTATTTGAATGAAGTGTTAATATATGCTACAATATAACTGAACACAGAAAATATTATACCAGATGGAAGAAGCTAGACACCATAGACTGTCTCTTATTTTACGCTATTTCCAGAATAGGCAAATCTAAAGAGACAGAAAGATTAATAGTTGCCTACAGATGGGTGCTGGGGCAACTGGTGTTAATTGGGGAGTGCTTGTTAATAGGTATGGATTTCTTGTGGGATGATTAATATGTTCTAAATTTAGATTGTGTTCATGCTTACACAGTTCTGTGCATATACTGAAAATCATTAGATTGCACACTTTGGTGAATCATAATATGGGAATTACATGTCTCAATAAAAGTGTTTTAAAAAAATGAATGCCAGAATCTCAAAATAAGGCTTTTAAAAGAAAATTGGTTTAAAAAAATTCTGATTGAGGGACAGGGAAGAAACAGATGCAACACTTTTAAGACATTTCTAGATTCTAGACACAAAGCAATCTACTCTGAATCCAAAGGGAAGGAACAAGTCACAGGTGGGGTTAAATTCTCACTTTGTTCCCGTGACTATAAGGAAATGCCAGTGATAAATTGCAAATACAAAACCCTATCTTGTTATGTACAAAGATTAAGTCATTTGAGGTTATCAAGAGTCAATACCTTTAATATAGACATTTTTCTTGGGACAGTAGAGCACTGGAATCAGTGATTCCAGAGTATCTTGCACTCACACTTTTTTGAGGAGTGAGAAGCAATTATTTGTGATTTCATCTCTGCTTTCTTGTTTTGAAAAGGAAAAAGAAAAATAAAATATATTTTATCTTTATATTGTTACACTAGCATCAGTATTTACTGATGGCTGGAGTCTCACCTGAAGAATTTATTTATTTTTCAAAGTTTACTGTAAGGGGAATATTTTTGAAAACTTTTCTTGAAATCTTTGCTTGATCTAGATGTGTATCTTTACATATGTATTTGTATATATGTGTACAGGTAATATTATCTCAAAAGCATTTGTTTTATCATCTTAGAAGTGAAAATATGAGAAATGAATATAGTGTTTTCCTGTTGGGCAAATTTGAGGCAGAATGGTTAAACTCCTCTCAACTTAAACATGATGAATCAGTGACAGTCTAAATATAGTTATAACTAATGTCAATCTTGTGTATTTACCTTGCCAAATACCAGAAATAGACAAATGCAAAGAACTTCGTGTATTTTCTGGCTACACGTTTACTTTATCATTTACATTAAAGGTAATTGAAATAAAATTTTGCTATCAATTGTCCTCTGCCTACCCCAACCTCTATCATTTTTTTTTTGAGCAAATCGTGGGCAAACATAGTTTTAAGCTTATTAAACAAGGCACATTAATCAGGCATAACAAAGTCTTTGGCAAGAATAGAATTTTATTTTCGTTAGAAAAGCAAATGGGCAAGTTTACATTGTTATCTATAAATCTCCTTTTATCTTAAAAATTCTGTGATTTGATGATTCCAAATAGTTAAGAATTTTAGAAATGGATATAAAACAGTGATAAGAACATTTCCTTTCAAAATGCGTAAAGCATTGTTAAAATATCTCTGGGAAAAACGCTTGCTGGGATTTCTAAATTCAGTAAAAGCCATTATGCATTTCTCAGAGAAGCACACCAATAAAGTGGTGACAGCTCTTCCAAGGTTACAAAGAAAGAACTCAGGAAAAATTGTTACAGTTTTAGAGGGTAATAATGTGCAGACTAATTTAAATTATATATTTATTTTAAAAGTACATAAAAGAAAATTAAGAACTTAGATGAAGTGGTCAAATTCTTTGAAGAAATACAACAAAATTAGCACAAAATAAAATATAAAATCAGAATTGACAATAAAATAGTTAAAATACATATAAGCAAGTATAGAGAAAAATTTAAAACATTGCTAAAATGGGTTGAATAAGACCTAAATAAATTAGAGAAACTGAACTTATTTTTTAAAGCTTTCCCGTGAAGATACCTCCATACCCAAAGAAATGATAGTATCAATGTTTTCTATTATTCAAGGGATAAGCACTGTCAGAAAACAGGAGGAAACACTTCATAACTCATTTTATAAGGCCATCATATCCCTAATGACAAAACCTGAAAAAAATTACAAAAAAAGAAAATTAATGATTATTATCTTTCATGAATATATATGCAGAAATCATTAACAAAATATTAGCAAATTGAATACAAAAACCATATTAAAAGATAGTAGACTATTACTGTGTAGGATTTTTCCCCCATTCATCTGTTTGTTTTTTTTTTAATTTTGTTTTATTGGAATATAGTTGCTTTACAGTGTTGTATTAGTTTCAGGTGTGCAGCAAAGTAATTAAGTTATACATATACATATATTCATTCTTTTTCAGATTCTTTTGCCATATAGGTTACTACAGAATATTGAGAAAAGTTCCCTCTGCTATGCAGTAGGTCCTGTTGCTTATCTATTTTACATATCATAATGTGTATATATTAATCCCAAACTTCTAATTTATCACTCTTCCCCCATATTTCCCCTTTGGTAACCATAAGTTTGTTTTAATAAACTGTGGGTCTGTTTCTGTTTTGTAAATAAATTCTTTTGATCATTTTCATTAGTTTCCACAAAATGATCTCAGATGATATTTGTCTTTCACTGTCTGACATACTTCACTTAGTATAATAATCTCTAGGTTGCTGTTAATGGCATTATTTCATTTTGTGTGTGTGTGTGTGTGGCTAACATAACATTGTATACAGGTACTGCATCTTCTTTATCCACTCCTCTGTCAATGGACATTTAGGTTGCTTCCATTCTTGGGTATTGTAAATAGTGCTGCAATGAACATTGGAGTGCATGTATTTTTTAGAATTATGATTTTCTCCAGATATATGCCCAAAAGTGTGTTTGCTGTATCATATGATAGTTCTGTATTTAATTTTTTAAGGGCATTTATTACATTGTTTTATTTATTTTTTATTTTTCTTTTTAGAGCCGGGACCATGGAATATGGAAGTTCCCAGGCCAGGGGTGGAATTGGAGCTGCAGTTACTAGAGTCACCACAGCAACTCAGGAATGGAGCCACATTTGTGACCTATACCACAGCTTATGGCAATGGAGAATCCTTAACCCTCTAAGCGAGGCCTGGGATGAACCCACATCCTCATGGATACCACTAGGGTTTTTTTTAACCTCTGAGCCTCAACGGAAACTCCTGTATTTACTTTTTTAAGGAACGTCCATACCGTCCTCCATAGTGGTTATACCAATTTACATTCCCACTAACAGTATAGGAGTGTTCCCTTTTTCTCCATACACTTCCCAGCATTTATTGTTAAGATTTTTGATGATGAACATTCTGACTAGTGTGAGGTGGTACCTCGTTGCAGTTTCGATTTGCATTTCTTTAACAATTAGTGACATTGAGCATTTTTTCATGTGCTTTTTGGCCGTCTATTTATCTCTGTTGGAGAAAAGTCTATTTAGATTCTCTGCCCATTTTTTGACTGAGTGTTTGCCTTTTTTTTTTTTTTTTTTTAGCAAGCCACCAAAGTTTTTATTAAAGGAAAGCAGATAGCTCCCAGGGCTACTGGGAGGGGGGAAAAGAGCCCCCCTGCTTGCTTTGTTAATATAGAGCTGCATAAGATGTTTGTATATTTTGGAGATTAATCCCTTGTTGGTCACTTTGTTTGCAAAGGTTTTCTCCCATTCTATGGTTTGTTTTTTCATTTTGTTTATGGTTTCCTTTGCTCTGCAAAAGCTTTTAAGTTTAGTTCCCACTGCTTTATTTTTGTTTTTATTTTCATTACTCTAGGAGGTAGATTCAAAAAGGTATTGCCGCAATTTTTGTTAAAAAGTGTTCTACTCCATAGAATTTATCCTAGGATTATAAATTTATTTTAATATTTAAAATCAATGACTGTAATTCACCATATCAGAATGAAGAATAACAACCATATGATCCTTTCAAAAGAAGCAGGAGTTTGGGGTTGTTGACAGTATTCAACATTCGTTCATGATGAAAGCTTTTGCCTAAATGTCTTCAGCTAACACCACAATTAATGGTGATTGTGATGGCTAATTTTACAGGTCAACTTGGCTGGGTCACGCAGTGTCCTGGTATTTGGTCCAATATTATTCTGAGTGCTTTCGGATGAGATTAACATTTAAATTAGCAGATTTTTAAGTACAAAGCAGGTTGCTCCCTATCGTGTGGTGAGCCTCATCCAATTAGTTGAAGGCTTGAACAGAGAAAAACAGACTAGCCTCCTCTGAGCAAGAGAGAATTCTCCAGCAGACTGCCTTCAGGTTCCATTTGCAATGTTGCTTCTTTTGGTCCTATAGCAATTCCTCTAGACTCAAACTAGAACAATGCTTCACTTGGGTCTACAGCTTGCTAACCCACCCTAAGGAATTTGTACTTGCCAATCTTCATAATCATTAAAGTCAATTTTGTGCACTAAATCTCATTTTTACACACCACACCACACCCACACCCACACACACACACACACACACACACGCACAGAGAGCTCTGTTTCTCTGGAGACCTCTGATCGATACAGTGATATATTAAATACTTCCCTTGCAAGATCAGGAAGAGAAGGATGCATACTCTCACCAGTATTTTTCAACATTGTGCTGAAGATCCCAATCATCGCAATAGCAAAAGAAAAATAAAGAAAGGCATAATCCTTCAAAAGGAAGAAGTAAACTGTTTCTGTTCAGAGATGGCAAGATTGTTTTCATAGAAAATCCTGATGAATATACAACAGTACTGGAACCAATGAGTGAACTGATCCACATGGCAAGAGAAAGGTCAATATAATTGAGCAAATATATATTTACATTCTAAGAGCAAACAATTAGAAAATAAATCAATAGCATCAGAATACATAAAACACAGGAATAAATTTAACAAAAAATGGGCAAGGCATTTACACAGAAAGTTATAAAACATTTCTGTAAAATTATAGGATATATCAATAAATGAAAACATTCATGTTTACGTATTAGAAGATTCAACATTATTAAAATACTTACTCGTCCCAGATTGCAATCTCAATCGTACCCCTAGAACATTTTTCACAGAAATGGTCAACTTGATGCAAAATTGTATATCGAAATGCAAATTACCTAGAATAGCCAAGTAATGTTTAGAAGGAAGAGCTAAACTGATGTTAACACTTCCTCTATCTGAATATTTAGTAATCAAGACAGTGTGGTATTGATAAAATGATAGACATATAGATCAATAGAACAGAATAAAGGATACAGAAATATACCTGCACATATACACTATATTATTTTAACAAAAACATAAAAATTTTCAATGAGTAGAGAAACTTCTTTGAACAGTGCTAGAAACACTGGATATTCATGTAGGAAAAAAGTGAATATTTAAACATATATACACCATAAAAAATAGCTCTAAGTCAATCAAATACTTGACTAGAAAAACTAAAATAACAAAGCATCTGGAAAAAAACATAGAAATAAAAATCTGGCGGTTCGAAGTAGACAAAGACTGCTTAGAGATGACACAAAGCACAATATATAAAAGAAAAAATATAAATTATACTTTATGACCATTAAAAACGTGTATATTTCAAAATACAGACAACAAAAAGGTAAACCTAAGAATGAGAAAAAATATTCATAATACATTATCTTACAAAGGATTTCTATTCAGAAAATATAACTTATTTTTACAACTCAATAATATACAGACAACTAATTAAAAATAGGTGAAATATTTGAAAGGATACACAAAAGGAGACATGCAAATGGTCAATAAGAATATGAGGAGATATCTAAAATCAAAAAGATGCAATAATCATCAGGAAAAAATGCAAATTAAAAACGCCGTGAGAAACCACTACTCATGATTAGAATGATTAAAATTAAAATGTCTGTTATGGGGAGTTCCCATTGTGGCTCAGCGGTATCAAACCCAACTAGTATCCATGAATTTGTGGGTTCAATCCCTGGCCTCACTCAGTGGGTTAAGAATTCGGCATTGCCACAAGCTACAGTGTAGGTCGCAGACACAGCTCAGACCCCTTGTACTGCTGTGGCTGTGCTGGCAGCTGCAGCTCTGATTCAACCCCTAGCCTAGGAACTTCCATATACTGCGGGTGCAGCCTTAAAAAGCAAAAAAAAAAAAAAAAAACAAAAAAACAAAAACAAAAACAAAAAAAACGGGAAAAAAATTAAAAACTATCAGTTATGGAGAAGTGTTTGGAGCAACTGAATCTCATGTACATTGTTTTTGAGAAATCAGGAAGTTACCTTACATGTTTATAGTATGTCTGGCCATTTCATTTCTAGGTATTTACCCAGTAGAAGTGAAAATAAGTATTCACAAAAACTGCCTGTACATGAATATCTGTAGCAACTTTATTCACTATAGCTAAAGGCTGGGAAAAAGCCAAATGTCTACCCAGGGGTGAATGGGATAAAAATATGAGTTACATACCTGTAATAGAATAATTCTCAGCAATAAAAAGAGATGAACTACTGATGCGTACAATAGCACGAATGACCTGAAACTTATTTCCCTGAGTGAAAAAATTCAGACATGAAATAGTACATACTGTAAGACTTCAATCAATTAAAATTCTAGAAAATGCAAACTGATGGATTGTTACTAAAAGTGTATCAACTATTGCCTGGGGTGGAGCTACGAATGAGGGATGGACTACAAATAGGCATGAGAACACTTTGCGGGGGAGATGGAAATAGTCTACATCTTGTTCGTAGGGAGGATTTCACAGATGTACATATCCATCAAAATCCAAATACATGTACACTTGAAATAGATGCAGTGGTATGAAAATTATAAATAAATAAAAGCAATTTTTTAAATGGAAACAAATAAACCATCAAATAAAGTGTGGTATGTCCTCAGGACTAAATGTTAATAGAACTATGAAAATGATTTTTAACTGTTAGTAATGACATCTTTTTAAATGCTATAAAATGAATAGCCTGATGGATTGGTTTATTTAGGATGATCAAAGCTATGCAAATGTATACATGCAAAAGAACAAATGAAACTGGAAGAATATGTATGAAGATATCTTTCAGGGCTTTTTCTCCTACGCATTTGTAAATTGCAAACATTCTACAAATGAGATTCTTTTTGTTCTAAAACAACTTTTACCGTCATGTTGATACGATAGAGGTGGTAGGATGAGCAGGGAGCCAAGGGATTTCTATGGCCCTTTTCAGTATTACTTAGCTTTAGCCTGCTTCTTCTGAAATGACTCATTTCAAGAGCTGCCTGCATTGCTTCTTGGGAGTCAGACGGGTGGAAGACAACCAGTAAGTTAGGCATTATGTTCTAGTCTGATAGTAATTGAAGCTGTAGTTTAAAAAAAAAAATGACAACATGTACAATAATGGCATTACACATTGACAAGACAAGCAAGTATATTGCTATTGAGATTATTTGCTTCAACTGGTATAATGAATAGTATAATGTTCAGTTGAAATAAATAAACTGATGTAGTATATTGCAAGGTAATGGTATGTCAGTTTGCTTTATAAATGAAAGTGTTAG
The DNA here is from genome assembly GCF_016906955.1 of Phacochoerus africanus. Classification (NCBI taxonomy): domain Eukaryota; kingdom Metazoa; phylum Chordata; class Mammalia; order Artiodactyla; family Suidae; genus Phacochoerus; species Phacochoerus africanus. The sequence goes on along the minus strand of NC_062544.1, from coordinate 246,952,945 downwards.
AATTATAGAAGACCTTATAAATAACAGGCCAAAAAAAAACATGTTGCCATTTAAGACAGTAAAACAGCAGAGACACCCATTTAGGATTGTACACCAAATTTGGGCAGAAATGAGACAAATGTTTCTCACAATTAGGCTGTTTTTATGAAGGCTTCAATTTTGTTCACCTCTGAAAACTTACGGCAACTTTAAGTAAAACTTTGTCGGTTTTTTTCACTCAAAAAAAAAAAAAACCCTAGGAGAGTATACATTTTTTGATCTGTTATTCACTTGTCATTAATTCCTGGATTACCGGTAACAAATAAAATTTTTATATTTTCTGTGATTTATATTTACATTAAAAAATAAATCCTATTTTTCAAGTTCCCATTTATATGAAATAACTGTATCATTGTAAACTCATATTTAAACTATATAATCTGACTCCCACATCTACAATAATATACTCAAACTAGGTTTATAAAATGTAATAGCGGGAAAGAATCCTTTTTTAAAAATTTTTGCCTCTAAATTTCTCAGTCTTCTTTCTAGTGGTATAATGGTCATAACATAATTTAAATAATTATTTCTTTTGATAGCCACTCCTAAATAGTTTTAAGAGCTTTTGTCTATGTTCACATGAGCTTTAACTAAAACACTTTTGGGGTCAACATCCAAGTGGTTGTCATCATTCCCTTAACCCAACTTTTTGAGCTTAAATGCCCTTGGAATTGATGTCACTGTAACAGAATTAACTTGTTTACTCTGGCTAGAGTGAACTCGTGGGTTCAGATCAATAACAAGAGTTTTCTTTTTCACCTATTAAAGAAAATGTCGGAGTTCCTGTGGTGGCTCAGCGGTGAACAAACCCGACTAGCATCCATGAGGATGAGTTTGATCCCTGGCTTTGCTCAGTGGGTTAAAGTAAGGATCTGGCGTTACGTTGAGCGGTTGTGTAGGTCGCAGACACGGCTCAGATCCCGCGTGGCTGTGGCTCTGGCGTGGGCGGGTGACTACAGCTCCAATTCGACCCCGAGCCTTGGGAACCTTCATTATGTCCCAGGAGCGGCTCTAAAAGACAAAAAGATGAAAAAAAAAAGAAAAAGAAAATGTCAATGTTTTCATAATACTTTAGGTATCTTTTACAAATAGTGGGACTGCAGAAAAGTTATAGCTGATGAACTCTTCATGACATTACAGTTCTTTTTTGATTGTGACTGAGTCTGAAGTTAAGATGCTATTGTTAAGAGACATAATTTTAGTTAGAGGATATAAGATATATATATGTGTGTGTGTGTGTAGGCACATATGCATATATTACTTAAGTGGTCCTGAATATTTAATTTCATGATACATGTTTAACAGTCTTGCTATTATTTTTCCCTTCATTTGAAGCAAAACTTCCAGCTCGAATATTGAAATCACCATTTGTGGGTCTATCCAATAAAATTGCTAAGTGGCACATTTAAAATAACAGTTTCTTGCAGACATTTTTGCCTAAGAAAATCCTGACATTCCATTTTCTTATAGAAATATCTTTGGAGAAGGCATCTGACTTGCTGGATCTCTCCCCAAAAATATAGATACACATTCTTTCAAATTTCTAAATGATGTATTTCATATTATATGTTTTATTTCAGTTTAGCTGTTTTAAAAAACTCAATGAGGAATATAAACCAATAATATAATTCCCAATTGCAAATAAATATAATTAACTAATCAACATATTCTGTTAATATCTACTTTCAGTTAGTTTTTCATTTAAATTTCAAAACACTAAGTATTTGGAATTTTAAAATCCATGAAGGAAAATCTAGTTCTAAAAAAAAAAAAATAGTTGTTCATAATCAAATTACTGTTTTAGGAAAGTAAATTAAATTCATTAAGATAGGCATGACTATCAAAGGGTGGATATTTAGATTCATTAAACTTTATAACATGCCACTGCTTTTTAACTTTCACTTTATTTTCACTTGCCATCTTTGGAAGAAAAATAGAGGACCTAGGCATTAGAAAAAAAATTACTCCACATAAATCAAAAATAAAATGTATTTATTGATCTCTAATTGTGGCCTGGTATTGAATTTGCTTATAGAGTTCATGCCTTCTGTAGGTCTCAAGCTTGAACATTTCCTCTTATGCTAACATTTGTTCTAGTTGCTGCCTATCATTTTTAATTACCCAGTCCAGCCTTCCTCTGGAAGTCATTCATGAGGAAGCAGTAAGCCAGACTTTAGCCACATTATTAGCCTTCTTCCCCAAATACATTAACTGATTTGCCAGCTAAGTCTGGAAGTATAGATGAAAAGTTTATTCTTGGGAAGACCTTTTGAGAAGGTACTAGTAATGAGATCACGCAGTAATTTCTAACTATTAAATGCTCATACATAAAAAGGATGGAAAGAGGTCTTTTGATCAAATAGATTGAATCATTGTTTCTGTCACTCAGAATTATATTTACTCTTTCTCTAAGAACTTTATTGCTTTCTAGAGTTTGTCATTGAGCAAAAATACTGACTAGTATTAGTTTGGATGTTAGGATGATTGGTGGATATAATGACTTTTCTATAATGATAATTTACACCTGCCTTTTTCTTTCACCTTTTTAATTTTTCTCTTTATTATATCACAATATAACCTGCTGATGTATTTGTTGAAATTTCATACCCTAATATTTCTTTGAAGAATTCCTTAGTGTAATATGTTTTACCAAAATGTCATTCACTGCTTTAATTCTAGGACTGCAATGCTCCATAAAGAAAAAAAAAGCGGGAAATAAAAACTCATTTGTCCAAGTTGGAAAACCTCTATAAGATTCAGAAGCTTTGTTAAACAGGCTAACTTCTGTTTTTAGTCCTACCTGTAAGTTTTCCTAGCTAAAGATAATCCTGTTTATTGTTAAATTCTTGGATAACTAAATATATAAATATTAAGGGGCTAGGTTTTTCTCTTAAATCTCAAAAACAATGCATCATTTCTTTTCCTAGGTTCCTTCTTTATAATCTTAGGAGTAATAAAAAATGCAAGTGGCTACAAAATGATATTCAGGTAATTGTACATTGATTGGGAAAAGTAGCAAATAAAAGACTATCTTCTGTATATGTCATCATATGAGGCTCACATGTTTTGTAGAGCAACATAGAGGGACCTGAGTGTCAGTATCATTTACTGTAATATGTTTGTCCTGGGGACAAATAAGGATTTAAATCTCACAGCTGCCAACCAGGCTTTCTCTCTAAATTAGATGTTATATTCATTCTATTCCATGATGAGTTATTTTGCAAATAAGGACGAGCATTGCTTCTGTGCTAAATATCAATGCCTCTAAAATGAAAATGACTTACAGGTGTGCAATTAATTAAAGATATAAATTAAGTTTTTTAGACATTAAATAGCTTTTTTTACAGGAAGTCTAAAAGCTGAAATTTGACTCAGTATAATATTTGATTTCTTCTAGAGTTACTAAAAAATAGTCATACATAATAGTTATATTCATATTATTTATGCAAGCATGAGACCTGGAGAGCTCTGTGTGGTTTGGTTTGTTCAATTTAAAGGTACATGAATGTCCTTCTTTCTATTTGGGAGGAAATGCACAAAATATAATATTGTATTTCAAGGATTCTAAATTTCAAAAACTAAAAGTAAAGAGAACAAGTTAACAGACTGAAAATATTTGCATGGTTTTGTTAAATTGTAGTGTTATTTTGCTTCTACCACTCTTAAGATATCTCTGTACAAGATCAACTTATGAAGTTCCCCTTGTGGTTCAGTGGGTTATGAACCCAAGTAGTATCCATGAAGATGCAGGTTTGATCCCTGGCTTTACTCAGTGGGTTAAGGATCCAGTATTGCCCTGAGCTGTGGTGTAGGCTGGCATGTAACTCCAATCCGACCCCTAGCCTGGGGACTTCTGCGCCAAGGGTGAGGTCCTAACCCCCCCCAAAGAAATTGATTTATTATGAATGATAATAAATAAAAGTTGCTAAATAAATTTAATGGATGTACATAAAATTTTTTTCTGTTTATTTATTGCTTGCCTTAAGAATATTTTCTGGCTATCTCCTCTAACATCAATAGTCCATTTACACAACCCTTAATATTGTCTAGTCAACCTAGTTTTCTATGTTTTATTTATTTATTTATTTGTCTTCCTGTCTTTTTTTTTTTTTTTTTTTAGGGCTGTACCCAGGGCATGTGGAGGTTCCCAGGCTAGGGGTCCAATTGGAGCTGTAGCCTATGGCCTGCACCACAGCCACAGCAGTGCAGAATCCAAGCCATGTCTATGACCTACACCACAGCTAATGGCAATGCCAGATCCTTAACCCACTGAGCGAGGCCGGGGATCGAACTAGCGTCCTCATGGATGCTAGTCGGGTTTGCTAACCACTGAACTACAACGGGAACTCTGGAACTCCGTTTTATTAAATTTTATTTTCATTTTCTTTGGAACTTGTCTATATTTTTAAAGGGACAGGCATGTAAGATTACTATAAAAATGCAATAAATGTATCAATTTAATTAAACACAAAAGAAATAAGTCTTACTAACTCACTGTCATGTAACTCCGTCTACCCACATTTCTGGGCTATATTAAACTGTTTGAAAAGAAAAATGAAAGAAGCAAGCTAATAGGTAGATTATTGAAATCTGTCATAGAGTAGAATCCAAAAGAGGGACAAAAACAGAACAAGAAAAAAATCAAAACTTTATATTATCATGAATGTGAATTATATTTTCATTCATTTAACAAATATTGATTGTAGACCCAGTATGTGTTGAGAATTATTGTAGATACTGGAAGACAGCAGTGGACAAAACAGATCAAAACCTCTGCTCTCCTGGAATTTACATTGTAATTGCTTAATTACATAGTGTTTTGGATGATATAATCTTTTGAAATCATCCGACATTGGTCATGATGGTCTGTGGGTTACTTAGCAGCCACAGGCATCCTTACATTTCTAACAATGCAGTATTCTGATCATCATTAGGCTTGTCATAATACAGCATGTATTTCTTAGTTTTGGCATATTACTCCATCAATGAAGGGTCTCCAGCAACCCATCAATTCATTTCAGAGTTAAAATATTGTTAAGGACATTGAGCAAACTTCCAGTCTGAATAATATTAAACAATATTAAGAATAGGCAATTCAAGTTTTTATGGAATAGATAGAAAAGAGATTAGCTTTTCTAAGCTAAGCATGGTTTCCTCCAGAGTTAAAAAAACCATCTCTATGAGATTCTTCTGTACTTATTCGTGAGTGTATCATATTTCTCTTGAAAATCGTGATGGTTTGAATCACTTTTACTAATGGAAGCAAGACACATCTTCAGGAACATCAAGTATGTTGTTGTCCAAAACAGATTAGGAAATTTGGCCTATTCATTTTTATTTTAATCCCTTATTGAAGTTGTACATCTTTAAATTTAAAGTGCCAAGTCCGTTCTGCAATACCTTTAACATAAATGATACAGGCAAGCCTCTGTCTTTTCCCTACCCTACAGAAAGGGAAATGACTATCCATTTTGGATTTCCCATTTATTTTATTGTCAGTTTTATCATAGTTCCTTAACTTTTAAGTAAATTTTACTAAAGCACATATTTTGCAGAAAAATATCTATGACACACTGTAAATCTTACTTTCATGTTTTTCTCATTATACATTTTAATTGGGAAATTTAATGAGAAAACACTGCATAAAGAGGAGAATTATAAAGAGTTTCACTCATATCAACACTTTTTAGGGTGGAAATGGGTAGATTTCTCTGAGCCAGCAATCAAATGTGACAGTAATCAAATGTGACACTTTCTTTTCTTGATTCTTTAGGATTATGATGAACTCATCACAGGGTCCAGATAAGGTAAGTAAAAGAATGTTATGTGATCAGATAAAACTCACACATAGACATTCATAACCCATCTTAATTAGTACCAATCAGGAAACTAATTAACTAAGCCTAAAAATAAAGTTGTGCTAAGTCTTGAGAAGACCTCTGGGCTTTGTGTCAATGAGCTTTTCTAAACACCTGAATCTTCAGCTGCAGCTGCTGCTGCTTCTGCAGAGCCCTCCAGTGGAGAGCATGGCCTATAGCAGTTTCCTAAGCCAGGGGTTTGACAATAAAAAATCTTTCATGAAATCAAGTGAAGTGTGTACTGGTACGTGCCATCACTCCTTCACATGTTTAGATATGTTGGTACTTTCAACAGATTTCCTATATGAGAACTTGACCCGTAAATTTATTGCAGTTTTACTCCAAAGTGAATTGAAAAAAGTTCTGAGTTTTCACTTGGGCTTTGACTTGCCGTGTTTCACAAAAATAATTATTGAATATTTGAGCTGAAACTACTGCAAAGTGAACACATTTGAAATAATAAGAATATAACAGCAATTTTTAACCTTTTCAATGCCATAATTAATAACCAAAGGAGGGTATAACTTTTATTAGAAAAATATATATCCTCAGAATATTGGTAATTCTTTTAAAATATTTTAGGTGCACTCTCTTTTACCTGGATTAATCTTTTCAATGTAGTTATCTTCTGAGCTTCAATCACCTCTGTAAAATGTGTATTTTTATTTAAGGAAATATATTTGGGTATATAATGACCTAGAGTTCAAGACAGAAGTAACTTCCATTTTACCTTGGGAAATACTGCACAGGTAAAGATGATTGACATTAAGATGTGGATTACCTGCCACATTTTAAATTATTTATCATTATTTAACCACTGTATTGACATGTCATTATAGGGATCACTGACCCATAACACAGGCTAGAGACAAATTAGAAAAGCAGGTGAGGTTATTTGGGCACTTGTGGAAACCAGAGCATCCGTGAAAAATCACAAATGTTTGACACTGTTGAATATAAGATCCCTATGACTTAATATGGATTATTTTTCCGGATCCCAGCTGAATTGACGACTATGGTTAGACAAGCACATAATCAGTTAATTTTTCTGTACTGAGTAATGCTATTTTATGTTCAGGCTTACAAGATACTTGAGAAACAAAATTGAAGCCATGTGTTCTCAAAATATGCTTCTATAGAACATTTAACAATCCTTTACCACATTTTTGTTTTTGTTAAAAACTACTCTGGCTGCACCTAAATTTTTACCTAAGCCATAAATATAGTTTCAGTTATGGCATTACTAAAACAAATTTCCTTTAATCAGTTAGCCGTATTGCTATTATTTGTTTTACCAAACCATATATATGTATACATGAAAAACCCATAAAATGCTATTTTGTATTTAAAATTAATTTGTGAGAAATGAGGAAAATTATTTTTCATCCTATGTTTAAACATAGAGTCATTTTGTATTAAGTCATACGTTTGTTTTCATAATGCTTTTTTTATGCTTGTTAAGCTTTGCAAATCTCCTTGGATAGTTGAAATTTGGCCTTTTAATACATATCTGGAGAAATTATGATCAAACTGTAATTATCACGTATTATCAGGTATCAACATATATGAAATAAAATGAAAAATATTATTGTACATGGCTATATTGAACAGTATCTTCTCTCTTCTAGGTAATGTTTGGTATTTACTTTGCCAGGAAAGAACTTAAAATATTGGGCAGACAATTCATACCCTTGAAACAGTTAATTAACTGTGCAGACCAGTAAATTATAGAATGCTTGCAAGGAGATTTAGATAGACGTGAAATAAGAGTTCACAACAATGATGAATTCATCTTGACTATACACCTTCAAGAAGAGAGGGATTTAGGGTAATAAAGTGTTTTTTAACTAGTTTGTGGTAACATTAGGTTTCTCTTGAAGTTTACTGGAAGATAAGTTGGACTGATTAAGTTATAATTCCCATTTTTTCCATCTGACTTTTTAATATTTTAATGCCTGTATTTAAATGTATATCTACATATTTGTATTAATTTTCCAAACAAAATTTATGTATTCTGGAACTTTGCCATATAAAGTATTGTCAGATCTGCAGAGACCTTGGCTAGGAACTTGTCAGAATTGCAGAATTTCAGACCCTGTCCTATATTTATTAAATCAGAATCTGCATTTGGACAAGCTCCTCAATGTCTGTATATTAAAGATTGAGGCCTCCTGCTCTAGAAAACACTATTAGCTAGTGTATTGACACAGAGTTCATGTATGTTTGTGTATGTGTGAATGTGAGTACACTTAAGTATATGAATGTGTGTGTGTGTGTGTGTGTGTGTGTGTGTGTAGATATGTGATTATTTCTCAAACATTGACTTAAATGCACTGTGATACAGGTTCTGTTTCAGCCAAAACATTCACTTCACTCCCCCACCACCTCCAGCCGCATATGCTCTTGCTCAGAGTTTGCTCAGAGCTTTGGGATGTTTTCCTTAGATTTAAAGATGAACTCTTGGCTTGTTTTGACTGTCTTTTGGCAAGAGGAATGGAAGACTAGGAAGTAAGGGTAGTAGTAAAGTTTGTTTTTAAAAACGGAAAAAATGTTCCAGAGGTAATAATGAAAATGAGTGTAAGGGTATGTTTTAAACAGCATTGGTTAATCTTAAAAAGCAAATCACATTTTGACCTATTTTTTTGCTTTTCTTTTGAAGACTTTATAACAATTGGATGAAATCTTTCTAATTTACAATTAGCACTTTTCAATCAACTCAAGCATGCTAATTTTTATATTGATTGCATAAACTTGCATGTTCAAATTCGAGATATATTAAATTCAGTGGGTATCAGTTAAGGTATAGAAAATTAATTTGTGCAGCCTACTGTGACTATTTTCAAATCCAAAATTCAGTTAATTGTCCCAAAAAAATCCCAGCCCTTCAAGATGTTTTCTTGGATTATTCTATTCTTCTAATGACCCTCCAACATTTCAGTAATAAGAATTCTTGAAACATTTTTTCTAAGTATTTTGTCCTCATATTTTCTTTGTATAATGGCAAGATTTTTCAAATATTTTTCCTGTTGTTGCCTTTGCCTGTGTGAACTTAATGAAGTCACTAATGTTTTAGACTTTCTCTAACTGTGAAATGATAGGCTCCAAAGAAATTCGCATCTCTAAATACTATTTTTGAGAGGGGATTCCCAGTCTTGGGGTCTTTCCATTAACTAGAAAAAAACATTTTATTATCAATTTTCATTGAACTCTACCTTTATTTTTCTTTTACTTGATTGTCCCCTTTCTAAAACTTCTCTTTCTTGTCATCTCTGGGTCACTCTCTACCTTTCTTTTATAATATCTACTCTGACTCAGTGAATTATGATAATTATACACCCCCGGCTGTCTTTTGAACACGTTATTTACCAGAATTGATTTTCCCTCACTGTTTGTGATCTGTCTGGACAATTTTGTCTACTGCAGTGGATTAAGCTACTACCAATCCACTAATCAACCTGCAGTCTCTAACCTGTCTTCCTTTCTGGGCTTTCACATCTAACTTCTGACTTGAATATGCCTACACTTGCATCTCTCCATATCCTAAACAAAATTTGTTATTTCCCTACCTTTTCTTCATCTCCCAAATTTGATCCCCTATATTCCTTGTCAATTAATTGTGTCACTAGTCAGCTAGACACATGGAAGAGAAATCCAGTAAACCTCTTCCATTTAGTAATACTCTTATGACACCTCACTATTCTCCTTTTTCTAGGCTTGACTTCTCCAAGTTTACTTTTTTGAATGAGTAGTATATTTACTCTTTTTACTCCCTCACTTTCCATTTACTCCTTTGTCTTAATCCTACTTGCAGACCAGTTATTCCACCAAAACTGCTACCACCAAAGTCATTAAAACATTTAGTTGTGAATCCCAACTGTTACTTTTAAGTCAATATCTTATTGGATATTTTTGTTGACTGCATTGTTGACTGTGAACTATTTGTGAAACCCTAAAATGTTTAACTTCCAACATGCTAATCCCTTAGAGTTCTTTGTTGTTCTGCTTTTGCCTGTCTTTTAAATACAGACTTACCTCATTTTATTCTCCTTTGCTTTATTGTGCTTCACAGATATTATTTTTTATAAAATGAGATTTACGGCAACCTTGTGTCAAGCAAGTCTATCAGTGCCATTTTCCAATGGTATCTGCTCACCTTGTGTCACTGCATCATATTTTGTAATTTTCACAATATTTCAAACATTTTCATTATTATTTGTTATGGTGATCTGTGATCAGAGTGATCTTTGATGTTACTATTGTAATTGTTTTGGTATTTTTTATCAATAAAGTATTATTTAATTAAGGTACACTGTGATTTTATTTTAGACAATGCTATCACACACTTAATAGAATACAGTATAGTGTAAATATAAATTTTATATGCACTGTGAAACCCAAAAAATAATTGCATGACTTGCTTTATTGCCACAGTCGCTTTACTGTGGTCTGGAACCAACCTGCAGTATCTACAAGGTATGCCTGTATCAGTATATGCTAGCGTTTCATCCTTGGCCAGCTGATCTTTCTGCCAACACATAGCTTATGAATGAACCAACTTTTTTTTATACTAATTACAGTCATCCTTCTCTCATAATCCTTTAGAGATTTTTTTCCAGAACCCAATTGAATACCAAAATATATGGATGCTCAGGTCTCTTACATACAGTTAGAAGCACAATGAATACAGTCAGTAGAGTCAGCTCTCTGTATCTCCAGTTTCAGCATCTTCAGATCTAGAGGACCAAATGTCTTTGCAGAGGAAATTATTTCCGAAGGAACAATTCCATTTAAAATCTTTGTCTCCTAACAGTTTACTTGATTGTCCTACCCCTGGCTTTCCCTTAGGTCATCTCACCTATATTAAACTAAAATAGAAATTTTATGTCTCATGGGCACTCTCTCTTCTCAAGTCTCTTGTTGCATTCCTGACTATCTCCTCACTCAAGCCACAGATTGAAAGGCCTCCTAGGCCTTTCCATCTACCTCATTTCTTTTTTTAAATGATTTTTTTTCCCATTACAGTTGATTTAGAGTGTTCTGTCAATTTCTACTGTATAGCTAAGTGACCCAGTCATACATGTATATATACCTCATAATCAATCAATGAAGTTTATTTTTTGCCAACTTCACCAGTTTACATTTGTGTGATTTGTAGTACTACCATCACTGCTTAATACCATACCCTCTAGATCAAGACCAAAAAAATGTATTGAATGATGTTAATGTGTCAGGCACTAGGCTTACGCATTATCTGTACCATCCCAAATCTCATATAATCCTTACAACATCCCGGGGAGATAGGATCTGTTATTATTAGAATTTTACTAAGAGTAACAGAGCCAGGGCAGTTACCTACATCAGTCTGATTCAAGAGCCTCCCCTTCTACCTCTGCATGATATTGCCTATCCTATTGCAAAAGGTTCCTAATTGGTGTTTTTGCTTCCTTTTTACCCTCCCCACTTAACTATGTCAAAAGCCATATTTTTTAAATGCTCATCAAATATGACTCTTTTTTGCCCCATATCACCCTCAAGTCCATGCTCCTTAGAACACTCACAGAATTCATATAACCTTGCTCCTGCCTAATTCTCCAGTCCCTTCTTTCCTATACCCTTGACAGTACCTCCAAACAATGCTCCAGTAATAGAAAAATGTGCTATTTCCTCCAGAAAGCATACTTTTCATGTTTAATCTCTCTTCTCAGAACTCTTTTCTTTAAGACACATCTTTCCAGGAATCATTCCAGGGAAGTGATTTGCTTTCTACTACAGGGAAGTCCCCCCCACCTTTCTTTTTTTAGGGCTGCACCCACAGCATATGGAAGTTCCCAGGCTGCAGCTAATGGCCTATGATACAGCCACAGCAACTCCAGATCTGAGCAGCATTTTTGACCTATAGCAATGCCCAGATCCTTAATCCACTGAGCCAGGTTAGGGATTGAACATACATGCTCATGGATAACAGTCAGGTTTGTTACCACTGAGTCACAACGGGAACTCTATGAAGTTCCCTTTGATTCCTAACTCCAATTACCCATATGCCTCCACCTTGTACTATACTCTGCATGTACCTCTGTCTAACACTGGCATAACTTCTCGACGTGATTTTAAATTACTTGATTTATGTGTTTTGCCCTCAGTGTTTGCACACAATCAGGCACATGTTAGGCATTCACCTTCTGTTGAGCTGAACTATTAGGGGAACTAAATATTGCAGATGTCTTAGTCATCTCCCTCTTCTTCTGCCCCTAAGTTCATTTTTTCCCCCTTTGAGAATAGGGTTTGTTTCATCTTAAACATGTATTTTAGTTTCATCTTTATGCTCTTTCTTTCTCTTAGATGGATTCCAGTTCAGCTCCTTTTTACCTTAGTTAATTAAAAATGGCTTCAAATCTCACTATTCTGCCTGATTTTGCCTCCTTCACACATAGCAGTGGTTCTCAAATGTCAGGGATCAAAAGGATCACTGATGAGGTTGTCAAGTTGCAAGTTCATGGGTCCTAACCTCAGAGATTCAGATTCTGTGAGTCTGTGGTAGGTAGACGGGATATGCACTTTTAATAAGTATCCCAGGTACTTTGCTAGCAGGTGGTCCAGACACCACAGGTGGAGACCCTCTTCTCAATGCTACCATAAAATGTTTTCCAAAAACTCAGATATGATCATGTTCTTACTTGCTGAAAAGCTTTTTATGTCTCTCTTTCATCTAGAATATATTGTAAAATTACTGACACGTGGCATATAAATTTCTGTAGTGTCTAATCTACCATTGGAAGATCTCCTAGCATTCTGTCCCTGCCTTCCCTTCTCTTTCATGTATCCTGGCCCTTTTTGCATCACACACACTCTTTGCTCTATACATGCCAGATGCTTTCTTTTGCCTTCACTTGGAAACTCTTATGATTTTGTTTATGTTCCATCTGCCCGCCTGCAGTGCCTTCTAAACCATCCTTCAATTAGCAAACTCCTGCTCATCCTTCAAACTACAACTCAGTTATTTCTTTTTTGATGAGGCTGTCCCTGAATCAGCTGCCCACATTTCTGTCTTTCCTACTTCTATTTTGGCCAAATTCCTTGCACACTTCTGTTTGCCGGCCTTACTCCTTTCAGGTCTGTTCAGAATGGCATTCAGATTATGGAAACTCTTATTGTATGATGTCTCTTGACCTAGAGAGTCTATAATCAAGAAATCCTATATGATTCCCATTCTATTCCCAGGCCAGGAATGCCTTTTTACTCATTTTTACACTATTGGAGTTTCCCTCAAAAATGAATGCCTCTTTCCACAGTGATAAGCAGTTTAAGTGTGAAAAGAGAAGTAGTATGAGGAGAAGCCCGTGTTCATGGGTATCAGCACATTGGCATGTTTTTCCAAATGTTTTAAAATTGTCACTTCCAAGTAAGACTTGATTTTCCTTCATGTCTCAGAAACATTTTATCTAATCCTATAACAATAGAACTGCTTCTTATGGAAAGACTAAAGTTGTGCTGGAACTTTTAAAAATGCCAGAGTCACCACTATCTGAATCCTCTGCCCAGTATCTGTGATTATTTTCAATTCTGACAGACTTGGCACTTGAAGAGGGTTCTCCAGCCTCGGGTGACATAATGTGGGAAGAAGTTAGAGATATAAAGTAACAAGGCACACTTAGAAAAGTGAGCAAAGTCACTGTTTTCCCCGGCTTCCTCTAGCTACCCACCCCCAAACCCCCAATCCCAGCCAACAAACATCAGAAACCACTCATTTAAATTCGTGTGAAAATCATTCTCTCTTAATAAAAATAGAGTGTTGGTGAAAAGAATGTCTTATTAGCAAGGCTTTTCAAACCCTTATTTAGATTCCACAACCAAAAGCTCTAAAATTGATCACTGATCTTCCAGCTGTCAGCTTACCTTTACTTTCTAGAGTTGTGCAAGGAATATAAGAATCTTATTTTCCGTTTAGAATAGGAAAAGACAGATGGGCAGGAGGATATTTGAGTAAATGTTTTCTGGAGGGGGGAGTGTTTTAAAGATAAACAAGAATAGTTCTCAAAATATAAATGACAAAATTATTTGGCTGAAATAGGTCGTAATCCTGTTTTCAGCAAGGGAACTGGAAATGAGAGAAACCATTTATAGCCCTGGTATAAAGTAAGTGAGAAGGTGCAAGGACACTATTTTTTAGCCTTTGGATTTGGAAATGCTAAAGTAGAACAACATCCAACTATTATCAGATTGGAAGTGGCTGAAAAGCTAAATGGGGAGTGGTGAATTATGTGTTATTTATCTCACAGAACCCAGAGATCCTAATGCTAGATGGTGAAGGAGGGAGGGTAGTGAAGTGCTATCAAGAACTTTCAGGCTTGATCTCTATTATATTTATTTATACCCAAAGCATAGAACAAGGGATGGGTGCTGACCTGCAGCTTTTCCTAGGGCTCGGTTTGCTCACTTCTTTAGGATGCTGAAGATTACCTCCCAGTTTGGGAAAGCAAAGTGCATTCATTGTATGTACACTGAAGCCTTATGCCAAATCTCTTTTAAAAGTCCTGATATCACTCTGGGTAGAAGTGAAGATACTTTCTGATCTGGGGTACATGTTAGTGTCTTTCTGCACAACAAAGGATTTGCAAGGAGTTATGATCACATAGTGAAGGAATCGTCCTAATTTTCCTCTGAATACAATCAACATTGATTGATTTTTTTTTTAAAATGAAAGGCTCCTGTTCTCCTAACAACAAACATTTATCTGGCTTTTCAGTTTCTTTCCACTCACTCTGCTATATGACACTCCTATCAGGGTTTCTGGTTTCTCCAGAGAACTAACCCACAAGAGCATGTACTGCAAACAATAAAATAGCTGCTTTTCACTGAAAATAAAGAGGTGGTGTTTTACTCTCCCCACCGTTCACCCTCCACCTCCACTCCCCCATAACTTCTGGATTTCCTGCCCCTTGGATGACGCCCTCGACGACCCCCACCCCCTTCCTCCCCAGCTCCTTGCTGCAGCGCTGTCTATGAGCCCCGAGTGCTATCCTGTTCCTCTTCAGCGCTCGCTTACGACGGCACTAGGACCCAGAGAAGTCCCTGAGCGAGGTTCGTGGAAAGGCAGCCAGACTCCTCCTTATCTCCAGTGTCAAACTTGACATCAGCCTGCGAGCGGAGCATGGTAACTTCTCCAGCAATCAGAGCGCTCCCCTTCACATCAGTGGCATGCTTCATGGAGATATGCTCCTCTCACTGCCCTCTGCACCAGCAACATGGATTGTCACCTCTCCATCCTCCTCCTTCTCAGCTGCTCTGTTCTCAACTGCTTCGGGGAACTGATTCTCCAACCTTCCAATGAAGGTAAGCCAGGTGCAGCAGACTCGCAAAGCCCTGCCCTGAGGGGCTAACGCTCTTCCAAGCACGTTCTCACCCAAGCCTTTTCAGGTCGTCGAGGTGCCTCCGAATAAAGCAGTTTGCTCTCAGAGTAAACTAAAGAGGTGCTTTTATTTTCGGCTGTCTTTTAAAACACTTTAAGAGATAATTTCGTCTTGCTTAAACCTAAAATGTGTTTTTAATCTGATACCGACTCAAGCAATTACCTTGTTTGCCAATTTTAAGCAGAAAGAAAAATCCTCCAGTTTTACAACCCAATGTGTTTATTGCCAAATAGCCATGGCAGTATTCTATTTTCTAATTATGATCATGTAGTACTCTGAGAAGTTTAAAAGAAAATTCCACCTTCCTCTCTATAGATTCTTTAGTATGTTTCAAGGTAATGACAGGTTGTTCTTACTTAGGATCATGGCATTTATGAATGGACTAAATGGAATTCAGAGTTTGTTGAAGCAGAGAGAGAGAGAGAGAGAGAGAGAGAGAGAGAGTGTGTGTGTGTGTGTGTGTGTGTGTGTGTATTTATGTTGCAACTGCTGTATTGAAGTGATGTGTATCCCGCCAGGCGGTGGTTTGCTCTATGGTACAGGTTCTAATGAGCAGCATATGCCACATTAACATAAGTAATATTTGCAGGAATTACAATAAGCTTGGGTTGGATTTTCTTTGTTTAAGGGCTTATATACCAATAGGAGAGTATATTTAATGAATAGTGAAAATTTCCTGAGTAGGTGTAGTAAATAACTAAATAGGAAATTAAGAAAGAATGTTCATATGCAGCAAATGGTATTTCCTTAATGTTGGGTTATTTATTTTCCTCATAATGGGCATTCATCCCTTTTCAAAATGGATTAAAGTGCAAACCTAATATTTCCTATAAGACTGTGTGCTTAGTGGATACATTGCCTTTTTCCTGTATACCTTTTGTGATCCATTCCTAATGATTTGTGAGTACAATCACTAACTCTTAAGACGAACTTCTCTGAATAACTGATTGCTTTAAAGCAACACTTACAACTTTTATTTCCTCTTAATCATTTTGAACCTATAACAACCTTTAGCAATTTATTTTGAAATTAGCAATACTGAGCAATTGATGTGCAAAACTGCATTATATATTATGGCACTCACTAAATACTATATTGGCAAGCCAGTACCATTGTATATTGTATATATTATTTTTAAAAAACACAAGTGAAAACTCAAAAATATTTAGAAGCTTTTTAATTAAATATAAAAACTGCCTCTCGTATTTGGTGACCTACTTTCGCTGCTAATAGAGCAGTTTAATTTCATTCTTCACTTAGTGACTGCTTTTACCAATGTGGCATATTTCATTAAAATTTTGTGTCTTTTTTTTAATTGGGAAAGGATCACAAAATGATCTTACATTCAAGTGCTATTTTTTATAAGACAAATTAAAATGTTTATATGAAAGTAATGGTCACTCATTCTTTATGAATGAAAAGCAAGAGTAGTTATTTCTATAATGAGTAACATATCAGTAAGTTAAAATTAGTGTTCATTCTTTTTGTATTTTTGAAGTTATTAAAGTAATGACAATAGTAAGAAAAATAGTAATATTATTCCCATATTGCTATGACAAATAATTTTTTCAGATGGAATATTTATAATCTATTTAGATAATGGACTTTAGTGAATTAATCATACACAGGGATATAGCTAAGAGTCAGTATTTTTGTGCAAAACATAACTTTTCAGTAAATTGCAAGAGAAAAAAAAGTCCTTTAAACTTGTTGACACACATAAAATTAATGAATGTTAACTTAATGAAAAAGGAATAATCAAATGCAAATTGCTTTTAAGACATATGTTATGTATATCTGTGTATATAATGCATATTATTACAAGGCAGTTACACATTAACAATATGTATATAAAAGGTAAATATATTCAGAAACCTGACATAATTACATTTCATTTGCTTGGGCAAAAGTTTATTGTTTATTGGATTATTCTTTCCAGATCATGTATCTGTGCGTAGTATCTCCTTTCCCTTCTGAGGTCATGAAGGGAAGCTTTGAAATAAAATTTAAAATGAATGATTTAACTTGTATAATATTTGAGTAAGATTTCAAATATTAATACAATAGCTTGGGTCTTAGTAGTACAGTTGAACAATATGAAAAGTTTAAAATCTAAGTATGTGCTAAGATTTCCATGCAACCCTTCTAACAGTGTCATTTGAATAAAAAGCAATGCTCCTGAAAATTCCTATATTGGGTGGAAGGAATAATGATAAAGTGAATCTCATTAATATAGCTTTCTGATAGGAATTTTGAGAACTAAAATATGAAATGCTCAGTTGCATTTATAATACTATGCTAAAATTATATTTCAACACTATAGAAAATTTACTACAAATTTACTAGTAAAATTTACTAGTAAAATTTATTAGAATTTATTCTGCAATCTATCATGAAATTAGTCAGAGAGAACAAAAATCAAGCCATTGAGTTAATTGTTAGGAAACTTGACATTGCGTGACTTTTAAAATTTGAGATTTCATAATCAAATATCAATATTGAGATACTATGGGTCTATAATAAGAGAAAAAACAGGAAAAAGTTTAATATGAACTTTTATTTTATTAATCCAGTTACCAATAACTTTCTAATTGCTTTCAATAAAATGATTCCAAGTGATACTATTACTAACCTCCTTGAAGATAATTATTTATAATTTATAATTTTGATGATCCTTTAAATCAAAATTGGCCTATATAATTAAACAGAAGCTTTACAAAAGCTGTATGGAACTTTATTAAAATTTTATCAGTTCTGTTTACATGATAATACCAAGAGAGACTTCCAGTGAAAATCAACTACTTTTCATGACAAAATAAGATTGTTACACTATGTATTATTAGAAAAGTTCATATCTTTGCTCCTGTTCCCATCCCAGATGGATGATGATAATGATAAATAAAAATAATTTTACAGAGTTTAAAAGTTGATATAAATAATCAACTATTACTAGTTCAGTCTCTTTTAGCATTGGATAAAGTACTCTCTTTAAATACTTTTCTGCATTTGAAGCATTCTGAGGCAGAATACATTGCTTATTCACCAGTACATAATCCAGTAAATCATTTTTCTATCCAAAAGTGTAAGTTAAATTAACAAATAATACATTGGAAATCACAGTTTTCAAAGTAAAAGTGAATAAAATTCAATCTGCATATTTATATATTGCTTATTTGGGAAGACTTATTGGAGTGGTGGGGACACCATTTGTATGAAATATATTTCATAAATTGCATAAGTACTAGAGGAGACTGTGTGATTGTTTAAAGATTAAAAGTAAAACTTGAAGATGAACACTGTATGTTTCCCTTGGAATATTAGGTAAATGATGGAGATACTAAACATTTAAATATCAGATTTTTCCCTTTTAAAAAATTACTACGAATTGGCATCATTTTCATATATAATTACTGATACTCAAATAATAATACATTGTGATGAAACATTAGTAGAGAATTAAGCTGTCATATCTTTATAGGTGATTTTTTTTTAAAAGGAGGGTTACATTTGCTTTTAATAGTATTTTATCATTCTAGACTAAATAATTGAATGCGTTATACATTTTTGTAATTTAATAGCTCTCTTAATAGCTTGCCCCTACTTCCCCCCCAACAGTTATAACTGTGCTATTTGCCTGGAGGTAGGAGAAACCTTAATTTCACTATTTTATAACCCACAACAGTTAACACTTGACCTAGGTCATTAACAGGATTATCAGCAAATTTGTTTAAGCTTTTACTGACAACCTGAATTGCTACGATAATATTTTGATTGTCCCAGAAAGAAACTTCTTGTAACCTCTCAAAATGTATCACAAAATTAATTCATTCTGACTCTGTATCTTCTTAAAGACTAATATTGATAATAATAACTCAAGTGGCAAATGTCCACTTTGAAAGCCCATTCTCCTCATGCTTATGTTTTATACATCACACCATTCTTATCCTTGTCATAAACGAACAATTAAAAACTCCTAAATAGTAAATATCCTAGAAATAATAATAGATTTATAAATATAAACCAAGTTCATTTTAACTATCAACATTTTCAATTTTATACTTTTTTTATTATTGGTGCTGTAGTTGATTTCATTTTTCTGCCCATTTAAAGATATAAAGTAAGTTGAACATATATAACTCAGAAGCAACTGGAACTATAAAAGGGAAACTACACATAATAAAACACCATTATCCCATGTAAGATTATGGTTGCATTTTATATGAAGCTGTCTTTTCCATAAAACACTAGTCATTGAGAGCTACAATGAACACCACTTAAAATTAATATAAACATTTTGAACAAAATGTGCACAATCAGAACTTAGAAGTTATTTTTTTCACTTTGTGTAGTGGGTTTAGGAACTTTCATGTGAAGATTTTTATTACGTGAATATAATTATGGTTTGCTTTTTGCTCATGTAAACAATTTAGTAGTTTCACTTTGAATATTAAGACACTTACTATCCTTAAAAATAAGATCTAGGTAAGATTCTTTATCTTGTCTATGTATTATCCACATTTTAATCAAATTTTGGTGTGTTCTTTAAGAGTCCCTCATTTTTAATAGTTTCTCAAAATAACTCTTTATGAAGATTCCCTAAATGTTAAAATTGTTTCTGAAACTGGAATTTTTCTGAAATAAAATATATGCAATTTTTAAATATCAAATAATCAGTTACATATGCAAAGGATTTTTAAAGGCAAAATATATTTCCACAGTATTTTTGATTTACTAACTTCAATGCAAATGGAAACAGCAAGAAGTGTTCTTGAGAGTTACATTTTCCAAGTCATAAAATCTTCAAGAAAATATTAATAAAACGTTCCACAAATCATCAAAACTCGAAAAGTTCTTACAGACATTTACTAAGAAATCTGTGATGTGGGTTACCTTTGATTTTAGTCATTTTCCAATGATTTTTGTTTGGCACAAATACTAGATGGCAGGATAAATAGGTATTTCTTGGAAGAACACTAAGTTTTGCAAATCATTTTCTGTCAAGATTCTCAACTTTGTTTTTTTTTTAATACACACATTTTTCTTTAAAACTTTTAATAAACTTTGTTCTTTTAATTCTTGTTTGATAAAAGATCAAGAAAAACAGATGCAGGTGTCCTTTTTTGGTTCTGTTTTCAGAGATCTGGATTTTATCACCAAGGAGGGTCAGAGCAGGGCTTTTACCAAGTGCACAAGTAGCTTTCCACAGATTTTTCAAATAAAGGGATGATTGGTGGTGTAAAACATTCATTATATTATTCATCCAGGTATACCAAAAACCAAGATTCAAAATTTATTTCTAAAACATTTGAAAACCTTAAATAACTCTTCTGTAACAACTTTAGAAATAAAAGCACTGTTCTGTTCGACATATATAAAATGCAAAGGAATCTAGGCAGACAAATCAATCTAGGCCGACACTCCTCCTGGGAATCAGGGTGTGAGCACATGTGCACCCTGTGATTTCACTCTCTGGAACTGTTACCAGCTCCTTAGGATCAGGTAGTTCTTGGGATCTGGCAGAAGCTTTTTCTCTTGGAAAAGTCTGAAAGTCAGCAAGTTTTAGTTTGCCTCCCACCAACTTTCTTTGAAATAAAAAAGTGGGGGTGGGGAGTGGATTACAAAGAAAAAAGTAAGTCTTTGCAAGAGAAAAGAAAGTTTAAAAAGTGGATTAGAAAGATGAGGAGGTAGAAAAATGTAGAGCTTCTGAATTCAATGATAATATATGTCTTCTGCTTAAAAGAAAAATATGTATCACTTCAAACATCTGGCTAATCAATTTATGTTAAATCTCTAAAAACCTGCACACTTAAAAAAAAATGCTTGTGTTGTGGGGGTGTGTATGTTTGTTTCTCCTCTCAGGTTTGCACAATTTTGATTTTTCCCATGAAGAAAATATTTTATCTAGGAAAATGTTGAGAGTGTAAGCCAAAGAATGCGTCCCTCTTTGGAAGCCTGGGCGAATGCATGTGGAGAATGGATGGAATCAAGACCAGTTCAGCAAATAAAGCCTCCAACTTGGAGTGATGTTATTAAACTGGAAGTCCTGAGTGTAGAACCCCCTCCCTCCCTTCAATTTCTAAACCATGTCCTGCTGTTCCAGTCAAAGCAGAGGGTGAAAATCCACATAATCCAAACCAACATGGTGAAGTCAGAATAATAGGCGAGGAAAGGGGGGGGAAAACAAGAGGCAGCACTGTACAAACAAACTGTTGTGAATAATCTTAGCCATGAACTGGGGTGGCCACAGGAGGGATGACGGCACTTCTTTTCCTTCCCGTCATACCTCCCACACTCGATAATGCAACATTGATTAAATTTCAAAAGTGTGCCCTGAGAAATTTTAGCAGTAAACGGGGCTTTAAGGGGGAGTGTCAGGGATGTTTCAACAGAGAGATGAGCAGGCGCCCTCGGCCACCACACCCACCGCTCAGGGCGTCTCAACCTCAAACTCTCCTCTACCGCCAGGACCCGGTTTATTGGTGCGGCGGGAAAGCGGAGTCTTCCAACAATTCACTACTCTTCACGCCGCATAGGATTCAAGTTCAGATCGGAGAACCCCAACTCCGGATCCAAGTTTCCCTCAGTCCTGGGGATTCAGTGGGTTCTTTGTGCACCAGCGTCTCTGCGCCCTGCGGCCACAGCGCGCTGCCCGAGCGCTTCGAGCTGGCGCGGCCTCCCGGGGGCGGCGGGCGCGCGCGGAGCCCCCGTGGCTGCCAGCATCTCTCCTGAGGCCAGCGCCGGGCGCACTCAGGCAGGGCGGAGGTTGGAGCCGGCGGAGCACGAGGGCGCCAAGTTCCGCGGAAACTGGCGCGGGGAGGAGGCGGAGCGGGCGAGAGGCAAACGTGCGCCCTCTGCTTGCGGCCGCGGACCTGCCGGCGCTCTGAGAGGCTGCGCCCTCCTCACCACCTGGACTCTCCTTACCTGTGGGTTGGTCTTGCCCTGAGAGCGCGAGCGGCTTGAACGGGCCAGGCAAGTCCTGACTTTCACGACAGTCGTTGACCCGAGGTCTGTGTCCCTACCCCTCCTCCTCTTCCAAGTCCCCCATCCCCCCGTCGCTAGCAGCCCTTCCTGCTTGGCGTCTGAAGTTTGGCGAGGTCCCCTTTCCTTCTAGGTTCCCGACCAGCCAGGTAACAGGTGCAGGAGGAGGATGTGGTTCTGCAGGGTTCACCGAACTGAACTCCCTGCGGAGCTGGGGGAGCGCCTTGTACCTGGCTGCTTGATTGGAACACTCGGGAAAGCCTGAGATATCCATTGTGCTGCTTGCTGCTGTCCTTCCCGACTCCTTTGCTATTTCTTGAATTTTCAAAAGATTTCTCCTAGATGAAAATTAAGAAAAATTTCAGTTCTCTTTAAGAGCACCTACTAATGTCACCTGTTAGGCCACTTGTGGAAGCTAAGGGTCATGTTCCACAGATGCCCTCCCCAACCCGTGCATAATCCAAAGTTGTCTGTTTTCCTCCACAGCCCTGTATTTGATTAGCACCCTTTTTATTAAAAAGAATTTTTCCCTCTTCTGATTTGGAGAGGAATCTGGAATGGGCCAGAAAGTGTTTCTGGGAGTGGTGTTACTGAGGTAGATTAGTAGTTGGATGGTGGTGAAGTTTCTGTGGTTGTCAGAACTTTAGTGTTTTTCATAGAAGAATTGTTGAATCCAAGGGATTCCAAAACTAAATACAGCCTCAATGTCGCGCCCAATATTGAGATAACAATGGCTAGAGTTCCACTGGTGGGAAAGATTTTTTTACTTTATATTATCATTAAGTAATTACCAGACTTCATTTAATATTAAAGCAGCCTGAAGATAGGTATTATGACATCTCCCATTTTAAAACTGAGGAAAATAGTAAACTCATTTTAATAAAGTAGTAACTGAGCCAGGCCCTGGCCTGTCTGCCTTTTGATTTTAAATGTGCTTTATCCTGTACACAAATGCCTATAAATTAAAGAGATACCTTTCTACTTAGGAAAAACACTAGCTTCTTAATTTTCATCCTAGTGAACATACTGATTTGTCTTGTGACTTGCAAGAAAAACTTAGAAATGCTCAAGTATTGGAGTGAAAAATCAGACTTCAAAGTACTTTCCTTAAAAAAAAGTACTTCAGAGAGTACTTTGAATCTGCAGTGTTTACCTTCATAAATTATGATTATCTGTATGAGTTGGAGAACTCACTATGAAAATAATTTAAAGAAAATTTGATGTGGGCAGAGGAAAAGGAGATGTGATCTGTGATGTGTTTTCTTCACACATTCTTACCTGTCTTCTTTTCCTGACACTCAAGCACGCCTTTCCTCACCCTGCCAAGATTTTTGTCAAGGATTCCATACACAAAGATGGTGAGGAAATTGTCAATATAACCTGAGTGTGATTTTTTCAATTTTATACAATAAAAATGAAGTGTAATTTAACTATCAGGATTATCATAGAGGTTAGTAATGGCTGGAAATAGAACTTGGTCTAACATGTAGTCTTTAATTTCTATGGAAACTTTCCCCTATTTAAAAGATACTTTATAAATTACTTAAGATGAGAAAATAAATTATAAAGATTTAATCTTTTTCATAAAAACACTTGTACTATATTTAAGTGGAGGTATTGAGAAAAGGTAGCTAGAACAGAGTTTTGAAAGGTAGCAAATTAAGTTGGGGGCAATTGTATTTTTCATGTGGGCATTTCAGCACATATGTTTTGCATTAATTGCTGCAATAAATTCTGTTAACCTGGCAAAGAACAAAAATAGCATATTGATGACATCAGGCTTTCAAATCAGAAAGCTATTTTCAGTATCTTGCTTTCTTCGCTCTAACGTGGAAAAAAAAAGTTTTGAAAGGTGTTATCCTGGGGGTTCCCAAGGAGTTATCCAACCACAAAGCTATAGGTACATTTTCCTTGAACAAAAGTGAAGGTTTAGCAACAAACTTTTGTTTTCTCACTTCTGGAGGATTAGTCAACAAATCTTTTCCCTACTATTTAATTTTTAATTCATAAGTAATTTTGCAGAGCTCTCTCAAATCAAGAAAATGTAAATTTGACTTTAAAACCTCCAAACTGAGTTGCTTCCTGTTTTAAGACAAAAATTCTTGGCAGACTACATGGTGGAAGTTGGAGCAGAGGTAGAAGTCTGGGTTAATTTTAGTGCTGATAAATCTATTTAATCAAAATCAGAATGGTTTCATCTTGAATTTTAATGTATATTCATTAAGGGAGGTTAATTTATCATCTTTCAGATAATAGATAGATGAATAGACTCTTCAGGCCCCATAAAAATATAACACCTGTCCCCCTTGGCCCCCACAACCCCCTTGGTAAAAAATGAGGCTTTAAAATTTACCTTTTGCCAGTGATAAGTTGATTGGTTTCCAGTCAACATGAAATTTAGATATTCCCTACCTACCTTAGGACGAGTAAAGGAAACAGGACAGCTTGTTAGTAGTTAACATACACTTTATTTCCTGATTTTAAGAGCTAATCTAGCAATTAATAAAATTCTATAGATCTTAGGAGGAATTTTTTTTTATTGCTTATGATAGCAGTCTTCACACTGAGAAGTTAGGCTGAGAAGCTGATTTGCAGTATCTTCCTTGTAGATGGTCTAGATAATCCTCTGGGTAAGCAGAACAACACTCTGAGGAAAAGTCTATGTGAAGCACTCTACACTGTGTATGTGTGTGAATTGTATTGTCCCCTAACAAAACTGAACCATTTCCACACCTTGGGCAAAATTTTATAGATGAATATTTACGTTTTGAAATGAAGATAGAGTAAAATTCTGTTTTCTGCATTACAAATTGGTGATGAATGGGAGTTCCTGTCGTAGCTCAGCAGAAACAAATCTGACCAGCATCCATGAGGACAATGGTTTGATTCCAGGCTTTGTTCAGTGGGTTATGGATCCTCTGTTGCTGTGGCTATGGTGTAAGCTGGCAGCTGCAGCTCCGATTCCATCCCTGGCCTGGGAACTTCCATATGCCGCAGATGTGGCCCTAAAATGACAAAACAAAAAAACCAAATTGGTGATGAGAAAAAATAAAAACAATCATTTATTTAAGTTATTTCTCATTGTCTAATCTTGTTAATTTCCCAACTGGACCCCTGGTCACTGATAATATTCAAAGATGTCATAAGGCTAGAGTTATATTCAAATTGTGATTTTTCCCTTCACTATGCAAAAGCTATTTATGGTATATATTTTGTATTTTAACAGAATGGAAAGAACTGTCATCATCACAGAGACGGTAAATAGAAATAAAATTGGGTTGTTACTCTTTTATTAATTATATAAACTCCATCAAATATACCCATTGGCAAATCTTGAATATGCTTTTATAGAGGCAGAATAAAAGGGGATAGTATTTTTCTTTTAATTTACTTTTATCCAGTTTACCACAGATAATTTGATACTTGTTTACATTAAATAGCTCAAAAAGATAAACTCAGATTTTATGACGATGACATTTCTGATCTGAAATTATAATCCTTTGATTGTCCTTCTTTTTGAAAAAGATTTCCAGTCATAATTATACATACTTCATCCTACTGAACAAGTTAGAGTCAGGTATGCTCACAGTGATGGTTTTTCTATATTTTGAGGTACAACTGATTTTTTTTCTTAATCATTTGCATATTGAATAAGGACAGTTTTTTCATATGAAAGATGAGTTTTTTATTAACATTTTTCTTAATTAATTTTAATGGTTTTTAAATTTATGCCTTTTAAATGAGACGTAGGGTAAAAACCTGGCCAAATACAGAATAAAATATTCTTAATTTCCGAAGGATTACCTTTGGAAAGGAAAAGTTAAAGAGATTATATATTTTTGGATTTTTTTCTTCTCTAATTCTATATAGATTTTTCAAAAATATTAGAACATTTATAATGATTTTGGACATGTCTCATAAGCAAAACTAAGAAAAACCATCCTTATTCATTTGTTTGCATTTGTTTATTTACCAAGGATTGGTTACTAGATTTTTGGAAAAGAAGGTTATAGGGAGGATAAGTTACTAGATTGGTTACTAGATTTTTGGAAAAGAAGGATTGGTTACTAGATTTTTGGAAAAGAAGGTTATAGGGATTGGTTACTAGAGGATTGGTTACTAGATTTTTGGAAAAGAAGGTTATAGGGAATGGCATATTGAATGCCCTTGAAGATAATGACTTGGGATAGATGACTGCGAAATGAATACTTACATGCAAAACTGTGTTTTAACATATATATGAAAGTTATAAAAAATGTGATATAAATCTTTGGGAATTCCCATTGTGGCTCAGTGGTAACAAACCCAACTAGTATCTATGAGGATGTGGGTTCGATAACTGGCCTCACTCAGTGGGTTAAGGATCTGGGTGGTGCCATGAACTGTGGTGTAGGTCACAGACTTGCAGACATGACCTGGATGCCGAGAGGCTGTAGCTCCAATTCTACTCCTAGACTGGGAACTTCCATACACTGCACTGCGGCCCTAAAAAAACCAAAAAAACTCATGTGATATGAATCTTTAAAGATTAGCTTCCCAAAATAGAGTCTCTGGAATATAGGTAAAATTGTTTTTTAAAGATAATAATAACCACAAGTTATAAAAAAACAAAGGAGATTAAATGTTTTGCCTATTTCATGTGCTAGGGATGATCATAACCCAGATATTTCTTTACTGCATATATCTAGAAAACTTTAAAAATATTGTTAATGAATGCATAAAAATAGATATACAAGTAGAAATCACTTTTGAAAGAACTGAACACCCAGAAATAGCCATTTTAATAAGCATATATCTAAGTTCAAAATAAATTCTGTGTGAACATATACATGCACGCATTATGTGTTTGGGAGATTCACATGATTGAACATGAAGAAAGACTATCCCCAAATAGAAGCTTCTATAGGTGATATTCATATGACCACAAAACCAAGGAGAAATACACTGAAATTTGTCTGAATTCTACATCCTCTTGCGGTGATAGGTGAAAAGTTTCCTGACCACCACCAACACTAATCGTTTGATATTTCCATTGACACTATGCTCCTAAGATAGAAAGCAAAGGGCTGGAGTTTTTAATTAAACTCATAGGCATGTGGCAGGTCACTGTATCTTTTGTGGGCCTTTTAAAGACCCATACAAGTTTATTTGTGTGTGTGCGTGTGTGTCTACATCTATAGAGAAAAGTTATGATGTATGACATAAAGTCCAGATGGAGTTATCCTCTAAAACATGATGAAGTCAAAACTATATCCTGATTTTAGTTTTCCAGAAATTTAAACCAATATCTTCTGCATTGGGCTTCTTTTAAAATTAAAAAAAAAAGCTTTGTAATATAAAATTGCCCAAAGAATATTTTTAAATTGGAAATTTAATTTATCACTACATAATTTGTTCTCTGTGTTAAAATTTGAATCTTATATCCAATGAGCTTTTGCAAAGAAATACTATGTTAGAATTGTTTTGTAGAATTTATGCTTATTCTGTTCCATTTTCATAGCCATCAGTCAAATCCTGACTAAACAGAAAGCCTGCATTTAGCAGTCAAAGATTGATAATCAAGAGTTTGTGATATGATGAAAATATATATAATATATACCAAGATAGCTTGAATTTATGGTATGAAGGCAAAATGTATTTGCTAAAGATTGAGTACCTATTTGACCTAATGATTATTTATATCATTTCAAATTGAATGATATATTTTCATTTTTCACTTTTTAATCTGTCAAAAAAGTACTTTCAAATTAGAAATAAACAAGTTTTCCTGTTAGTTCCAGAACACTTTAAAAGCTAAAATGTGTTGAAAAGGCACAATGTTTACATAATCATTAATGTTCTACTTTTAGTACCTTACATTTTGGGAAACACATTTCACTTGTCTAAATGATTCATAATAGAAGTTGACAATACACAGAAACAAAGAGACCTTCTATTCCAGGGACTGTTATCAAAGCTGAGGTTGTTAATGTAGTAAAACTTCATTGACATTAGAACATTCCCACTCATTTATGTAAGGGAATTATTTTGTTACAAGAACATCTTCCCTAGGTATATGTTAATAGCTGTTTTCTCCATAATAGTAGTAATATCAGAATTATCTTCAGATTTCTCAGATTAAAAAGAAAAAAAAAGAAAATTTTAACACTTTAGAAACAACATAGAGTTAATATTTACTAAAGTGTCTAAGTTTCAAGTAGAATTTGGGTCTGTGTTTCTGTTACTTCCTTGAGCTGCTCTAGTCATGAGAACATAGACATCTTACCGTGAGACTATGTATTTTGATTCCAACGAATTCTTCCTGCTGTTGGCAAAGATTGAGATGAGGTAGCTAATTACAGTTTCTTCTTTAATTAGGACCTGTATAGAAGTTCACCCAAAATTATTGCCCTGGAGGGAAAACTAAGAAAATAAATGGATTGTATACCACTTTGTCTAGAAATCTGCTTATATTCCATAAATAAGCTACTAGATACCATGTGAAAAAAGTTTTTCACAGAAATGTCTAGCACTACAGAATTAAAAAAGAAAAATTTACATGTCTAGTTTAGCTGGTTGATAGAGAAATGATCATAAATTAATACTTCTGTGACACAAAATGTTTGTAGAATTTAACATTTTACAGGAAGTTTTATCTTCACACAGTTAATTATAGTTGACTTCATTTATAGTCTAAAAACATTTTTATAGTTTTTAATCTGTGAAATACAATACCATTGGTCTATTACAAGGCTGTTTTAATTATGTTTAGGTAGAAAAAAATATAAATAGGAAGCCCACAGCAGCTGTTAACTAAGAATATGTAATCTTAGTAAATAAAAGCTATGTTGAAATAGGTAAGTACATTAATAAAACTGACTTCTCAATGGCATACCTAGGTGTGTACATTAAAAATGAAAACTGAGCTTTGGTGGACTCCTATCAGAAAATACATCTTGATTTCTTGATTCCATCTTATGGTTGACCAGAGTACTACACAGAGAATTACAACACTGAGAGCAGAATTTATTACTTCCTGCATCATTTTCTTCTGTGACATTTAGGTATAACCTAGGAGCAGATTAAAGGACACCTCTGCTATCTGTAACCTAGAGCAAAGCTACTCTTTTCATCATAACAGAAAGTGCTGAAAATGATAAAGATAAATAGAGTACAAGAAATGTGGCTGGAACAATTGCAGTGATGTATGGACAGGAAAGGAAATGTCATTATTTTTTTTTTTTTTGTAAAAACAAGACGTAATCAAAGGATGGGTTTGTCTTCTACTATAGTGGTTTTATAGTTATTTGCAACTGGCTGTAAAAGCACCTTATAAATGAAGGTTTTTATAAGAAAACATGTCTATTAAGTCTGAAATTCTTTTTTTTTTTTTTTTGGTCTTTTTGTCATTTCTTGGGCCGCTCCTGCGGCATATGGAGGTTTCCAGGCTAGGGGTCGAATCAGAGCTGTAGCCACCAGCCTACGCCAGAGCCACAGCAACGCGGGATCCGAGCCGCGTCTGTGACCTACACCACAGCTCAGGGCAATGACGGATCCTCAACCCACTGAGCAAGGGCAGGGATCTAACCCGCAACCTCATGGTTCCTAGTCGGATTCGTTAACCACTGCGCCACAACAGGAACTCCAAGTCTGAAATTCTTTAATCATTAAGCCCTACTGTTCATCTTGAAATTACCCAATGTTTTCATAAAATGCAATTATAAAATTACCACAAAGCATAGTAGGTTATTAAATAGTTGAAATCATCTTCCATTTCAGTAAGAAATTGTGGCATATAATTTTGAAAATTGTTTTAGCGCTGTCTGTGTATTTTCAGTACTTAGTATATAAAATGTGAATATTCATTCAACTCAGTCTTCCTAAGTGGACAGATAGCCACTATGAATCACAATTTTGAAATACTCTTGAAACAATCTTGGCAGGTTAATGATTCCTTAAAAGTAAAATTCCAGAAATTTATACCTAAAGTTTTTAATGTCTTTTAAATGGGAAATTAAAAAAAATCTTATTTTAATGACAGTCCTTTAAAATTTTTTAATGCTCTCTTATTAGTAAGATGGGAAAGTGGCGTAAACTCTTGGCACAGACGCTTCTCTGTGACGTCAGTGCCATTGAGCAAAGAAGTAGATATGATTCTGTCTCTTCATTTTGATAGAGGATAGGAAGGAAAGACAGAGCAAGACTCCTGGGTATCTTAAATCCATAATGCATCCAAGTGGGGAAAGTAAAGAACAGTGACAGGAATGACAGGGAGATTTCCTTATTTTCAGAAGCAGATACAA
Organism: Phacochoerus africanus; assembly: GCF_016906955.1. Taxonomy (NCBI): domain Eukaryota; kingdom Metazoa; phylum Chordata; class Mammalia; order Artiodactyla; family Suidae; genus Phacochoerus; species Phacochoerus africanus. Next base: position 246,922,381 of record NC_062544.1, on the reverse strand, counting down.
CCAATTTAAGCCCGTTTATCCTATACTCTGTTCCTATTCCTTTACTTCAACCTACACATTCTAATTCCCATCAAACGCCATAGGTCCATCATTTTGACCAGCAAATCTTGCCTTAGTGCCTACCTGAAAGCCAATTCAAGGAGACTAAGGAAGAATTCCCTTATTTTCGTGAATGTAAGTCCCTTCACCTATTTATACTTTTTGGCCTCTATTTAAAAGCAGTGAGACTAGACAGTAAAGCCTGTGAAAGACATCCAGAACTGTATCTATCCAGACTTCCCTCAGTGATTTTTTTTTGCCAAAAAGCTGCTCTTTATATTTCAACCTAAGTGGAGTTCTAACACTTAAAAATGTGTCCAATATAAGTCATTTTAAAACGTTAATGTATGCTACATTGCTCTTGGAGTAGAAAATATTCTGAAATTGATGAAGTGACATATTTTCTGTTACAACCCAAACACACCATTAAAATATGAAATCTGGTAAGAGATGATTTATTTGCTTGGCAAATAACACGGCTTGAGTCTGTTATTAAAGAATTAAGCCATCTATATATTCCCACCTACCCTTAAGGATAGTTTCCCAACTCCTTTTTGTTAAAATTTGTTATTGTAAACTCAAAAATTTCAGCAATTAAAACAAATTTTCCATGTTACAAATTGTCATTAAAATTCAGACTACAATATTGTATCTGTACCTCATAATTCTATCCGCCCTGGCATTTAAATAGTGGTACCATTTGAAAGGCTATGATCAGGTCTACATGTTTTTTGGGGAGAGGAAGTCTTTAGTAAATTAAGTTCTTGCCTGTATCAGTGGGCGTTTAAGACATTGTGTTGCAAGGTTAGATTCAGTCAGTGTATCCAGAGAAATCACTCACAGTAGGTTGACTTTCAAATTCCATTAACTTTCCCTTCTTATCTCAATTATGCTACACTCAGATTGCTATACAACCCATCACAGAAGACCTGAGGTTTATATTCTGGCAAGTTCCAGCCCAGCAATCGTTGACTTCAAAGTGGCTAGAATTCTTGGATTGTGTTGTTCTTATTTGGTTATAAACAAAAGACACTTTATAAACCCCAAGTAAGTGCTTTTAAAAAGTGTTTTGATGCCACCTTTCTCCTCTAGTAGGCCATATATTGATAGTTGATTTTAAATACCATTCAGAAGTCAAAATGGAACTGGTGTTAGTTAATATTCTAAGTTTATAGGAACATTGAATCTATATAGCATGTTATAAACCGATCGCTTTAAATACATTTATATGATTTGACCATCGCAGCAACATTGTGAGACTACCAGAGCAGGCATAATTATGTTTTTGATAGACAACAGAAACAGAATCATGAGTAATGCTACTAATTGTATTTCCCTCATTCATGCTAAATGGAGTGCACTAAAAATCCAGTTTCTGAGTAAATGCAATACATTTAATTAATTATACTTATTTTAATTGACAGTGCAATACAATTCTTTTTGGTTTAGCTTTTCTCAATTGAGTAGAAACCAAATGCTGATGTAATTAATCCAGTCCTATCCCCCTCATTATTATCATCAAAGAAAACTTAAGGATACAGTTCTTTAGCTAACAACCTACATTCCAATGAATCGTTTACTAGGTGGAGACAATATTCATCTCTTCCTTGCCTCAAACACTTTTTCTCTCTGGTTATTAATATTGAAATTAATTCAGCCATTCACCTTAGTATATGGAGGGACACATATTCATCATTTAGTCCATATTCAGTTATTACATACACACAAAACATTGAATCATTTAAACTTTTAAAGGCATCACAGATATGATCAAATGCTTTCAGAATAGTGGCCCTGTAAATTCTACTATGCAAATTCTGTGTAAAACATGGAGAAATCAACTCATGACCAAGATAGAACCAATAATCGAGCTAGGTATGTCTTTATTAGAATGAATGTTGGTAACATACTTTAAAGTGAGGATGTATTCTCGTATTTTCAAAGATTTTTCTAATACTAATCTGAAATATTATCTGTAAATTAATTGGTAGAGGTTTTTAAAAAATCATTTTCAGAGATATTTTCAACATAATTAAGCATCCTGTTAATTTCCAAGTTGATATCCTGGGAAATAATTCCATTATGGAAATTACACTATGTAATCCGTGCAGTAACCATCTTCTTTTATCTAAATATAATTACTTCTCACTGGGATTAATTTATTGTGAGGGGAAAAAAGTTTAATCTGTAAGGAATTCCAGTGTGATAGGTTATGTGTGTGTGTGTGTGTGTGTTTAACTAGCAAAACTTAGAGAATATAACTTTGAGAATTTTATTCATTTTTAACTTAATGATTAGGAGTTTTCTCATACTCTCTTAGTTTATTTATCATATAACCAGCTAACCAACTATCTTCTTTTAAAATGCAGTGCTTGAAAATTTAGAATTTTAATATAAAATATAATTTTTCTTTACATTTTATAAGATTAATGTTTCCTTTGCAAGAAAATAATTGGGATGGTTAAAGAAAGGGTGGTACTTTTCATGCACTGGGAAACGATTTATTGACAGCACGTGGACTTTGCATGTGTTAACATTATGTTTTGATTTGTGATTATATGGTACCCTTCAAAATGACCCAATGCTATTATATTTGATTCACCTGCTCTGGGTCATGTTAATAATACCTGCGTATTTTATGTAAACTTCCTCTACATCTTCCATTAATCAATCAGGGGATTGTTTTCTAGTTAGAAGAAGGATGTGGTAAAGCCATAATTTACATTATTTAACAGGTTGACAATCATTGTGAGTCCTTTATTATTAACTAAAAGTAGCACAAAACTCTGAGTAAAATCATTAAAGCTTTTGGGTAACAATACCTTCTTTAACTATATAAAGCTCAGAGTTCTCTCATGGCTCAGCAGGTTAAGAATCTGGCATTGCTACCACTTGGCTCTGGTTACAGCTGTGGCATGGGTTTGAGCCCTGGCCCAGAAATTTCCACATGCTGTGGTACAGCCAAAAAAATAAAGCCTTAAAAAATATGTAAATCTTTACAAGGTGATATTATAGTACGTATTTTTTATTTGATTTCTCCACAAATTGGTAGATAAGCATTTTGTTCATTACACATAAGTACACAATTTATCCAGTATTAAAAAGTACACATTATGGAAGAATATGTTTGGTATTGGCCAAGGACAATATAAAGACACCAAATCAAATATGTACAAAAATAAATATGATTCATTATGGAAGCATATTTAACTAATTTATAGTGAAGTCATATGTCAGTTTATCAAATTTAATGGCCTTTGCTGTTATTTTTATTTCATGTTAGCATTAGTGTTTCCTATTTTATGTTTTTATTGTCTCCTTTTTAAACCTGTAGTTATTGTCAATATATTTAGTATACGATATATTTATAAACAGATGTAAGTAGTTTAAAAAGCCACAGAAACTTTTGGTCCCTTAACCTTCCCTGTGGATTTTTTTTTCTTGTAATTCCCTTTATATACTCAAAATACATGTGTAAGGAGAAGGAGCAGGGTCGTGTTTTTTGAACAAGTTGATGTTATTACATCAAGAACCACAGACAACTTTTACTTGACAAACATAAATAAAATCCATTCCTTTTAACTGTGTTTGTGTATTTGTGTTTTCTTTTAGTCAATCTACTGGATTCAAAAGCAATTCAAGGGGAGCTGGGCTGGATCTCCTACCCATCACATGGGGTGAGTTCAGTAAACTATCGAAAAGAATATGATTTTTGTTTATTGCCTCTCTTAGAGAGCAGGAGGAATTATTAGGCAGAAACTCCCGTACTTCTGATGACAAATTATGTTCATCATCACATACAATACGTGGACCAACACAGCTTAATATTTGTGTCCTGAAGTTCATTTTTTCCCCCTTCTGAATGTATCAATTGCTTGAATGAACTAATTAAAGTTTTTTTTTTTTTTTTAACTACCATCATGCATATGATCTAAGTGTGATCATCTAACATTTTTTGGTGATGTGGCCGGATTAGGTGAATTGAGAAGACACTCTAAGTTTTGAGAATATGGAAAGTGTGTATTTAGAGATGATTGCCCTGGGAATTGGAGCCTTAATATCAACCGTGGTGATGGTTCCGAGTAGGGTACTATATATTTGTCAACGTTATAAGCTTTTGTTGCCTCAGTTCCTTTGCTTAAAATGTCTGTAACTTGTCCAGATCAGTTTAAAACTGGATATTTTATTTAGGAAAAATATGGCTGCCTTTAAATTCTAAGCTTTTTGTGTACCTTTAATGCTCTATCAAGCCAGACACAGAATACTATGGTGTATGACACTTTGGATTTGAATGTTTATGATGACCTTTGTGTGAGAATTTTTCCTCTTCTTTTTTTCAGAAAAAAAGAGGATCATACATTTGGAAAATTTTTATTTCTACAAAATTGTATTTAAAAAATGCCTAAGCCTATCTTTTTTTGTGTCTAAGGATAGTCTGTAGCAAATGCAAAATGTTATGTAGAAGTATTTATGGCAACTGATAAATGTGTACATTCCTTTTTTTCTATGCCATCCTCTTTTCAAAGAGGGTATAATTACTTCAACTTTGTATTGGTCTTCAGCCTTTTAGATTTTTGTGCCGAAACGTATTTTCTATGGTACTCCCAAGCTTCTCCTTCACAAACGGATGTTTTGCATCAAGGATAGTTCATCCATCTGTCATCTTTGCATCTGCTTCTCTTCCTGGTACACCTTGACATTGACACAATGCCAAAATGTATAATCAGGCCTTGGTTAGTTGCTTAGAAGGGAGAGTATGAAGTAAGCCAGGGTTTGGTTTTCCTAAGTGTAGAAGAAATCAAATGGTTAGGATAAAAGCACATTCTGGGAAGTCATAACAAATTGAGACCCTGGATTGAGCTGGAAAACTCATTAGCCAAAACTCAAACCTCACTTTAATTTTGATTTTAGAAATTTGAGTTTTTCCTTACTCTGTCAGATAACATATTTTAGAAACTAGCTGCCTAAGGAAATGTGAAAAGCAAAAACTTTACTGACATTTTACTCATATGTATTTTTTAAGCAATAAATTTACTTGTATATCCAAGTAGCAGTCTACCTCATGTTTTCCTTTAAAGAAGGTATAAAGAAAATATATTTCTACAAATCAAGAATTTGGGGAAATGAATTCATTTGCCTTATTAACCACATAGATTTTATGATGAGCCCAATTAACATGTTTACTTCCAGAGAAATGTTTGTGTGTGTGTGTGTGTGTGTGTGTGTGTGTGTGTGTGTGTGTGGTTATCTGCTTGGTGGAGGGGAGTGGAAGGGACCTTGTAGAACTTCGCCACACAAAGTATGTACAGGCACCAACCAGTAGTGTCAACACCTGGGAGATTCTTAGATATGCAGACTCTTGGCCCCACCCCAGACTTTCTGAATCAGAGTCTGCGCCTTAACATGGTCCCCAGGTGATTCCTAAACACATTAAATTTAGGAAACGGTCTTCAGGATAACTTCTTTCTTGAGTATTTCCATATATCACCCAATTTCCTACCTTCTTTTTCCTAGGAACCACTTATGGTTTCCTCATGAACAGTTTTCAGTTTCTCCTTTGGCCTCAGAGAGCCAGCCTCAGGCTCTTTGGCCTCCTCTTCATTGCTATCTTCGTTGATCTTGCGGCTGTGACTGCACTGTTTCAGATACGTTAAATGCCCTAAAAACAGCTGGCCAAGCTGTCCAAACTTATTAAAACTAGCAAGGAGAAAAAAAATTAACACAGCAGGTCATGATATTTATAATACTGTTAGCCACCAAAGAATAAAAAAAGGAAAATCAATTGAGTGTATTAATGTCCTGGGGTTATTTGTAGTGCATTTTTCCTTTAAATTTTCCCCCTAGATTATGTTGTTCTTGATGTCCCTGAGGAAATAAGTAGCACTAACTTTGAAAATATTAGATTAATATTCTTTTTTTTTTTTTTGAGAAACTGATGATATTCTTGAATGAAAGCTCTATAGTCAACTTAAGTTTGGGATGTAACACTTTTGCTTGCACAGTTATTTGTGCCTTTAGATCCAGTTAATTATTTTTATTGCCTAATTATTACCATTTTCAATTTTACAAGGATAGAGGAATTTTATGTTTGTTTTGGCTTTAAAGGGAATGGATAGTGAATCAGTTGGGATATCTATGTCTCAAGCTTTTCTGTAAAAAATGATATGATAGCTGGGAGCAACTTTGAACTAGTTATTGCTTTAATTAATTAACTGTAATATTAAAAGTGCCTCTGTTTGTAGGTTAATGAAAGTATAAATATAAACTTCAGAGGAAAAAATTATAATATTATAATCATTATAATATTATAATTAATATATTATAATAATCATTATAATGATTTCACACCATACTGAGTCACTGAAATATCCCACTCTAGAAAAGTATAGTACTCTACTATTAGGCATGGGACACAGTACCCAGATAAGTATCTGGGAAGAAGTTTAATGGAACTTTGATTTTTCTCTAAATGAAGTTCATGAAAATAATACTCAACATGTAAACTAAAACTACTGGCATTTCATGGACAGGAATTCTGCCTAAATTTTCTGGTACTAAGTTTGTTCACTTTAGCAAAGTAGACAAATACTGACTGAAAAAAAATGCACAACCTAAAAATTGAGAGTTTTTTATTTGGTGGACATTCTGAGTACTTCAAGCCTGGGGCACAGCCTCTCAGATAATGCTGAGAAGCAGTTCTAAAGAGGCACGGGTGGTTGGGAGAATGAGGATATATAGGAGATTTTTGCAACAAAGGGCAGGTAGTCAAAACATCAAGAGTATTGTTAATGAAAGAAAACCAGATATCTCCAGTAAAAGAATTTAGTGCTTTTCTACGTATGGCAAGATGCAAGGTCTAGGACCTTTGAGATCATTCTTTTGATATGCTCCTCAGCTATCCTGTGATTTCTCATCTTGGGCCTTCACAGGGTGCACCATTAGGGTGGCTACAGAAGCTGACTGTTATATGGCAAGCATTCTTTGTTTCCATCCTGAGTTCCCTCAGAGCTCACCATTAGGGTGGCAGTAACGTGGTAGCTTGATGGCTGCAACATCCTTCATTTACTGATAGGGCAGGTGGGATTCTTAGTTCACACAAGCAATTACTTTCTTTGGCCCTGTAAAATATGAATTATAGTATTTGAATTCTGGGTTTAATTACCTTCAGAAATTTTAGTAAATAATTCAATAGTTTAAATATTCTTTGATTTAGAGGACAGTCAACACATATCAAAGCCCATATATATTGTTGGATTACAATCTAAAAAGAGTTCTTGGTTTACACATGACTCATACTTGATTGATTGACTGATTGGGTGACACCATCAACTTATCAGATGAGCTTTCTTAGTCTATGTATCATTACAGAGAAGGGATTAGAGGGAGGTAAGCTATGTGGTCTTCACTTAGGATAGTATTGGTATACTGGTTAAGTAGTCCAAGGAATCAAGAACCTTGCCTCAAAAGAAACTTAAGTAAGGAGAAGAGGATGAAGAATGGGGCAGGGAAGGGTATAGAGAAAGCATAGACTGAAATGAGAAGTCTCAAAATCAGCAACTGTAAATTTTTTTTTTAAATTTCCTACCATTGCCCTCTTTTCAACTCTTAGATTTTTTTTTTCCCTAAAGATTTCCTTAGCTATTTACTGAAGTCTTAGCAGTGATAATGTACTTAAATTAAAAAACAGTCTTCTAGCAAATAGAGGCCCCAAGCCCACCCAATATGTGTTCCCTGTTTTTTTTTTTTTTTTGCTGATGGAACACTGAAGTTGTTCAGGTTTTCACACTTCCATGGTGCGTGGAAAATGGCCCCTCTGCCACTTTGTGGAGTGAGTATTGTATCATCTAAGAGCAAATCGTGAGAACTGTAGCCATTTTTCCAGTGACTGGTTTAGGCATGAGTAATAAAGCCAATGAGGTGGCAACAAAATTCCAGTGACTTCTGGGAAAGATTTCCTTCTGGTAAAAAGAGATGAGGAGGGGCCAAGTGCCTTGTGCCTCTGGGTCTGCCCTTTGACGGCAGAGTCCAGTCTGAAGCAGCTGCATTTCCTTCATGGCCAGAAAGGTGGAGCCCAGTGAGCTTTAGAGACACCTGCCTGGGATTCTGACATCTCAGACATCTCAGAATCCCATGAGAGAATACATTTTCCTTATATAAGCCACTCATTTTATACATCTCATGCTTTTCAATTAAAAGCATCCTGATAGAATATAATATTTTATCTTCTGGTCAGGTATCCTAATTTCTAAATCAGAGCTGTGGCAATCATAATTCTGTCCTCTAATGTTATTTGTATTTTCCCAGGTTATCTTTTTTGTGCTTTAGTGTGATGTCATAGATAACAGGTAAAGGAGTAAAATAGAATGAGCACACATGTAGAATTGGCACATCAGCATTTGAATTCTGGCTCTACCATTTATTAGTGTATGATTAATTCAGACCAATTAACTTTTATTGACATTTATCCTCACTTTTAAAAAAGGGATAACAGTAATTTCTATGTCACATCACTTTAGAGTAAATGATAGTTAAGCAAATGAGATGTTTCTATCTACCCATGAATATATGTGTGTGTGTGTATATATATATACACACACACACACATATATGTACACTAATGTATGTGAAAAAACTATATAAATACCCCTTCTTATCTTAGATAGGTTTTGAAATTTTTCCCATTCCAATTTAAAATTTCTAAATTCATTGATATGTCTCCTTAAATCTCAGTCTACATGTGATGTCTTAGAGTTGAATTTTGGAGAAGGAAAATTGATGGTATTGCCTGAGGGGCCAGAAATCACCTCTTCTCCATTAAGAGCCCAAAATATTGCCTTTCACAGCACTTGATTATTATTTCATTGAATATGCACAAACTAAATTTCACTTATAATCTTGAACTACATTTTGTATTGAAAAAAATCAAAATAAGGTAGTTGGGTGTTCAGTATATTTATTTTAACTTTTTAAGTGATTAGAATCTCCTCAAAATATTAAATTTCTTCTTCAGGGAGACCTTCTAACTGTCTTATACCACCTTCTGTGCTCCCCCACCCCCAAACTTAAACATAACACTTGTTAAACTCATCTGCCTTGTTCTTTGTTGTTACCTTCGCAACTTGTAATTACACATTATTGTGATTATTTCATTGATATTTATCTCAGCCAGAGAACTGAAAATTCTCTGAGACCAATACCAACTTCATGAAATTCTCCCTTTTATTCCCTTCATTTAAAGTTCTTGTATTAGTTGTGTGTAAATTTAAATTACCTGAGTAAATGAATAATAAGAGCTTTCCAAAACAAAACAAGGTAACTAAACTAAGACTGATTTTGCATTTGTTGAGAAAAATTTGATGATTTCCAGTCCATTATTTTACTTGGTGTCTGCTAAAGATTTTGTTCTTTTTAATTGTATAAACTTAAGTAAAATTTTAATATAGATACATACTGTATGTATTATAAATGTACATATACATGTATAATGTATAAATGTATGGATATACCTCTATCTATATTGCATATGTTCCTTTTTGTTCTAATGGAGCTATTTAGTTAACTGTTTTTAGAAAATACTACAAGCCTATGAATTGGAAGTTAACTGAAAAAGAAAACTAGCTGAAGACAGCTCTGTATTAAAAATTATATGGATTGCTGTCTAAGAGTTAAAAGCCATAATCCTGCAAATAAATCCGTTTAAATAAAACTAAAAATATTTAAAATTGAATGGATAATAGAGAGCAATGGAAATAATAAGAACACTCTCTAAAACAAGTCTCCAGTATAGTATAATTTGCCTTCAATATTGGAATTATTGTTATTTGTGAAATCTAGGTTCTAAAAGTTTTATCTACTGGATTTCTAGCTTTCACATTGTGAATGGTGTCTGAAATGCACAAAGAATATTTTGACAACTGGGTGTCAGCCATAACCACCTGGGACTCTGCCTTTATGAATTACAGTCCAAATTCTGCTTTATATGCTGAATAGTTGATCCAAGAAAATCAAATTTTTGACACGTGATATGTGATTCTTGGTCATTTGAAATTTTTCTGCTTAGAATGAACAATGTTATGTATTTTAAATATGTCACTTTCAACTGTTGTGCTGACCTTTCAAGGAAGGATGTCTGATCAAATTAGAAAAACATGACAAAAATTTTATAGGTTTTTTTAACCTTTCCTTAAACAAAATGCACTATAAAAGAAGGGGGAATGTGGATAAGTGGTAGAAATCAACAAAGATAGAATTTATTCTAGCAACATTTAATTTATAAAAAATATATTATCTTGTATTTGTTTTAACAGAGTTTTCACTAGTGTTTTAAAGATAGAAAATATTTTCAGGTTTTCCTTCCTTCCTTCCTTCCTTCCTTCCTTCCTTCCTTCCTTCCTTCCTTCCTTCCTTCCTTCCTTCCTTCCTTCCTTCCTTTCTGTCTGTCTGTCTGTCTTTTTAGGGCTGCCCCTGTGGCATATGGAGGTTATGGAGGTCCCAGGCTAGGGGTCTAATCGAAGCTGTAGCCACTGACCTAGCCACAGCCACACCACATCTGCCAGATCTCAGCAGCATCTTTGATCTGCACCACAGCTCAGGGCAATGCTGGATTCTTAACCCACTGAGCGAGGCCAGGGATCGAACTTGCATCCTTATGGATACTAGTCAGATTCGTTTCTGCTGAGCCATGGTGGGAACGCCTCCATTTCTATTGTTATATGTTTTTATGTGAATCCTCATTTTTGTATGGAAACGTGTTTATTTATATTTTGGGGGTTCGATTAGAAATTTACGTATAAGACAATATGCTTCTCTTTGATGTATAGCTTTGTGGAATTTAAAGTAGAGGAGACTTGAAGCATATTTGGACGAGTTTTATTTATTTCAGCTTTACTCTCAAATTTGTTTGTGCTATATGATTTTTATTTAACATGCAGTAACTATAAAGTTAAAAGCTAAGATATATTTAAAAAATGTTCATTTCTAATTGGAATGTTTAAAAATTTCATAAATTCATTATGATCATATTTATTTTTTAAAGCAGCTTTTTAAAAAAATCAAATCAGAGGTTTGCTTCTATTTAAAAAAAATAACTTTTTGACACCAGTTTTACTTTGTGCAACTTCAAATGAATGTACTTTCTAATAAAAAAGGAAAGTAAAATAAACAAAAATATAGATACTAAACTTAAAGAATGGCTTTAATACTCATTTTATATTAAATTTGTTGATACATGTGCAAAATAGTATATGGCAGACCGAATACCAGTTACTGTATTGCTAAAAAATATCTCAATATTTTAAAGAGCATGCTTTAGAATAAACACTGTTTTTAAGTTTCTGAGGTTTCGTTAGAACATTAAGGTATAAATGTAACATATGTACTTCAGTGGAGACAAGTTGCCATTCTGTTGCTTATTAAGTGTTAGGTCAAGAATTTTGATGGGAATTTATAAAAATAATAAATTTCCCCCAAATTTTGCTTATTTGCTTTTCTCCTTTATTATTATTTTTTTAATTTCATGAATTAGTGATTTTAACCTTTAGGTTTATTATTCTCTGGTGGTTAATTTCTTTAGAAATACTAAAAAAGGTATTAAATTTTGCCTGTAAAAAATATGGTGTGAAACTTTTTAAATAAGTCCCATGTCCCAAATGATAGCCGTTGGACCTGAGAATGTTTAATGTTTATGATATTTACAGGGCAAACCACCTGAAGTATTTCTGCAACCCTAATAACTCATTGATTACCATCAGTTGTTTTTTTTTCCCCTGCTAATAATGGTACTTTAGTCATGAAGTGTCATATGAAGAAAAACTGTTAATTTAATATCTCAGATTTCTTGGGAGTTGCTAAAATCTTTTATCCTCTTTTCCAGGGACATAAGAAGGAAAACATCAATTTTCTGAGTAGCTTAAATTTACAAGTTATTTTTATTCATTCTGTTAACAGTGCAGTTTAACACATAGATATTTATTTATATACATACATATGTGTGTGAGTATATGTATATAAAGTAACTATGTATATTAAACTATAGACTCATATATATAGTTACATATATAAGCAATATATTGTAATCTTACTTTTTAATTTGTAAACTGTAGTTATTACAAATGCAAAGTCCTGCACTTGCAGCCACTTCCTACTATACTACAAGACCTGGAATCAGGGTTCAGCAACCAGTTTGTCACAGCCCATCCATGTAATTCTTATGCTGTTCAAGTTTGGGAATCACTGTCCTAGAAAATCACTGTTGTAATGAGATGGCTGTCATTTACAAAGGTATTCAGCTGCTGCTTCTATTTATTTTTTTAGGGCCCCACTCACAGAATATGGAAGTTCCCAAGCTAGGGGTGGAATCAGAGCTGCAGCTGCCGGCCTATGCCACAGCCACAGCAATGTGGGATCTGAGCAGCATCTGCGACCTATACCCCAGCTCACGGCAATGCTGGATCCTTAACCCACTGAGCGAGGCCAGGGATTGAACCTGCATCCTCATGGATACTAGTTGGATTTGTTTCTGCTGAGCCACCACAGGGATTCCCTCAGCTGCTGCTTGATAGAGTGCTATAGTTCATTCCAAACTCTGAACTAATGCAGCACTGTACATAATTCAAGATTACTATAGCTCTGGATGTTTTTAAATTTAGAGTTTTATAATAAATGCACAGTGAGATAGATAGGTACTTTGCCAACAACTCAAGGACTCTATTCTTAGCAATTTTGTAGTGGGGATTCCATTTTAGAACTATCAATTTTCCCTCATGTAATCTTGGAGCTCAGTTTGAACTGCAAGTTGTATTTTCAGTATTTGCAAATATGGAAGATATTTACATGTCTGCATCCTTTGCTCATAATAGATGACATAACATTAAAACTAAAAGACTAGAAGAGCCATGAATTGAGTGATAGTGAAATTGGAATAAGGAATGTTAAAGTTACCCCATCAAGGAGTTATTAGAATATGAAGTTGTCTGTCTGGGAAATGACTATGAAAAGTTCCTAGAAAGTTACTGAGATCAGCTTAGGATGGATTTTTATGTGCTCAACTAAAGATACTGGAGATTATTCAAAGACAGTACTTTAATGAGGTGATGATAGAAGATGTTGTGATCAAAGAACAGAGTCAGAAAAAGCAGTTGGAAATCGCTGTGAATGTTCTCATGATAGATTATAGGAACCTAGGATCATCCCTCTATTCCTATGGTTATAGATCTTAGTGATTTGGTATAGGTAGAATTTTCATTATTTTGCTAACATTCTAAGAACAGATATTCTTTAAAAAATCAGAAAGAATTTTTATTAACAGATAATCTTATAATCTTACTTATCAAAATAAAGAGAAGCCAAATTTGGCAAGTTGAGTAAGTTGTAAGACCTTTGGGGGACTCAGTAGAAATGAAAATTATCTAAACAAAGGAGGGAAAAGCAGAAGAAAAAAAATGAGGACATAAAATGCTCTAACAGTAAAAGTAATACAATTTCCCTTCTATATGACAATACCAGTTAACATTCTCTTGGGTGTGGCATTATGAATAAGCTAGACTTTAGAGAACCCTGTAGGGTGGTCCCCTTCCCAAAGTGAAGTGAGAAGACCATGAATCCAGCAACGAGAGAGATGCAGTCAGTGCAGGAAGGAGGAGAAATGCAATGTTAGAGTGTCAAAGAACTTAACTCTCAGTCTACACTTGGATACTTATTCCATGGCATGGAAGTCAAGAAAGCTGGGAGCCATACAGTTTATGGATTTACTCAAGAGTCTTCAATGGGGTTTAAAATTTGTGGATGATATGAATCAATTTTGTAAACTGTGCCCTAGAATAGTTTGTCATCTATAGCCTATATGTTGGATGGAGGTGCTGGGTAATCATTTTTAAAGTAGAATTAGTGATAATTTTGGGTTAAATTTACCCATTCTTGAGTGTTGAGAAAACAGCAAATAACTATGTAGTCATAAACCAAAAATAAGTGTGTAGAATTTTGTGAAAATGTTTATTGATGGAGGTGCTTCAGTTTTTCATAAAGAGGGGAAAATTTTATCTTATTTGGAGCAGTAGAATATATTTGAATGAGCAATCAATTTTAGAGCCAACAGAGACTTTAGAAATCATCTAGCGCAAGTCCTTAATTACATAGACAAGCAGCTGAAGCCCAGAGATACTTAGTGACTTGTTGAAGGTCATATCATTGCTTTCTGGGTCTGAGTTTAGTGGTCTTTTCATTAATCCTATCTCTCTTGGTCTGTGGAAAGCACCACAGAAAGATTCCAGATTATGTGATTTAATTCTTAACAAACATCATAGAGTTTGATCTCTTATCTGAGTGTCTTGCCTTACAGCACCCTAAATAATAACCAAATCTTGGAACACATCAGTCAATGTAGAACTACTTTTCTCAGCAGTTGAAAATTGCTGATCTTTCATAAGGCCAAGAGGAAAATCAGGTTGTATAGAATTATTATTAGCACTCCATTCTCTCATGCATGTGTATCCCCTCATCACAGCTTGATTTATGACCCACAGACTGAGCCGTCACTTTCTGAAAGAATATTCTTAACTCATTCTCTGACAACTAGAAATTGATTGTAGTGTAGATTCAAATCTAAATTTAAAATTTCTTTCATTGAAATAGTTATTTTTAAATGCTGGCTCATAACCCAAACAAATGTCATCTACTCCAGATTTTCATAAGAGCCAATGAATGTTTTGAGATCTTTTTAAAAATTAGGATAACATTTTAATGTGACTGGTCTTCACACAGAAAGGTTAGGATGTGTTGTATTCTAGCCAGTAAGTCCTCTCCAAGATTTAAAATGTTTCAAAATTGTTAGAAATATTTTTGCCTTCTGAATTGCTGAAATAGTAATTTTTCGCTGGATACTTCTTACAGAAATACATGGTGATCTTACATAGCTTCCTAGGATAACAGGTTAGTTCTTCAACAAATTTTGGAAACTACAATATAAAAATCAATGCAGGAGTTTTATAACCTAAGAAATATTTTGTGCCAAAATTTGCCATAGTAATCATCTCCTCTAAAATAAATACTTTTTAATTTCTGAAATAAGTGATCCTAATTCAGAGAAAGTCTCAGGAGTGGTAAATATTTTGGGGAGGGCTAAGGGTGATGGCATTATTTTAGAGGGGAAAATATATGGAGTCATATTAGTTTCTAGAATCCATTGAATTCTGAATAGTTTATTCAGTGTAAAGGGGGCTTGTAAAATCTTTAGTGTATTGGGATTATTCTTCCTGTTGTCAGTAACTGCTTGAGCTCCTTCTGTGTGCTAGGCACTGTCTAAGGCAGTGAGGATGTAAATAATGCCAATAGTTAATATTTCTACAATGTGGTATGTTCTATTTCTAGTGCTTTCTATATGTCAATTTATTTAATTCTCACAATAGTTCTGTGTTGTACTCTTACTTTGCAGAGGAATAAAGGAAGCCCCAAGTCCCAATTTAAATAACTCAAACAAGATCATACCCTTAGTAAGTGAGAGAGTTGGGGATGGAAACCAGGAAGTCTGATGTTTTACATTATGTATATAACCACTACTTTATACTGCCTCTTATAAGAGAGGTAAGAAAGATACTTCCTTGAGGGGCTTAATCTGGTGGAAAAGACTAATCCATGGATGAGTATGAATGAACTAGAGTATAGTGATGGTCATCAGTTAACACACATAGTAGTTAAAATAATATTACATTGAGTGTGTCATCGTTTTGCTTGATATGAGTCAAGGAAAATTATATAAGAAGTTGTGAAGCTTTAAAAATAAGTAGGAATGTACCACATATATGTGACTGGGTATTACAGGCACAAAGCACATTCTATAAAATAGCATTGAATGTTGATAGAAAAACATAGCCCATAGCCCATATCATCTGAAAATAGGGCAGAGAAGATTAGGAGATGGAATTTGTGAAGTTAAGAGAGTTAGAATTATAGACTGGATTATGAAGCCCTTCATATAAAATGCCAAAGGGTTTGGATTCTTTTAATGGAAAATTGTTCAGCAGTCTAGAAATCAGGAAGTTTATTCCTATTCTGTGGACTTAGAATGGAAGGGCAAAAACAGTTGGTTTACTAGGGTCATCCAAGAAAGATATCTGGCAGGCATAGAAGGCAGATGATTGATACTAGTAATTAAAATTTTTTTTGTTATAGTTGACTTATAGTATTCTGTTAATTTCTGCTGTATAGCAAAGTGACCCAGTTATACACACACACACACACACACACACACTATTCTTCTCAAATTATCCTCCATCGAAAGTGATTGGATATAGTTTCCTGTGCTATATAGCAGGATCTCATTGCTTCTCCAAAGTTTACATCTACCAACCCCAAACTCCCAGTACATACCACTCTCTCCCTTTCCCCTTTGGCAGCTACAAGTGTGTTCTCCATGTCCATAAGTTTGTTCCTTTTCTGTAGATATGTTTATTTGTGTGATATAGTAGAGTCCAGGTATAAGTGATATCATATGGCATTTGTCTTTCCCTTTTTGACTTACTTCACTTAGTATAAGAGTCTCTAACACCATCCATGTTGCTGCAAATGGCATTATTTTGTCCCTTTTTATGGCTGAGTAATATTCAATTGTGTATATGTACCACATTTTCTTAATCCATTCATCTGTTGATGGATATTTAGGTTGTTTCCAAGTCTTGGCTATTGTGAATAGTGCTCTAATGAACATATGGGTGCATATATATTTTTCAATGAAGATTTTGTCTGGATATATGCCTAGGAGTGGGATTGCTGTATCATATAGTAGTTTATATTTAGTTTTCTGAGAAACCTTAATACTGTTTTCCATAGAGGTTGTACCAATTCACATTCCCACCAGTGGTGTAGGAGGGTTCCTTTTTCTCCACACTCTCTCATCAGCATTTGTTATTTGTAGAGTTATTAATGATAACCATTCTGAACAGTGTGAGGTGGTACCTCATTGTAGTTTTGATTTGCATTGCTGTAATAATTAGTGATGTTGAACATTTTTTTCATGTGCCTGTTGGCTATCCATATGTCTTCTTTGAAGTATGTCTATTCAAGTCATCTGCCCATTTTTCAGTTGTTTCATTTGTTTGTTTGTTTGTTTGTTTGTTTGCTGTTGAGTTGTTTGAGTCATTTGTATATTTTGGAGACTAAGCCTTTGTCAAACTGCTTTCTCCCATTCTGTATATTTTCCTTTTTTTATATGGCTTCCTTTGCTGTGCAAAAGCTTGTAAGTTTGGTCAGGTCCCCTTGGTTTATTTTTGTTTTTATTTCTATTGCCTTGGGAGACCAACCTAAAAAAAAATTTGTGCAGTTGATGTCAGGGAATGTTTTGCCCAAATACCCTTCTGGGAGTTTTGTGGTGTTTTATATTTAAGTATTTAAGCCATGGTGTGGGTTTATTTTTGTGCATGGTGTGAGAGTGTGTTCTAGTTTCATTGATTTACATGCAGCTGTCCAACTTTCCAAGCAACACTTGCTGAAGAGTCTGTCTTTTTCCCATTTTATATTTTGCCTCCTTTATTGAAGACTAATTGACCATACGTGTCTGGATTTATTTCTGTGTTCTCTATTCTGTTCTATTGGTCCATATGTCTATTTTTGTACCAGTACCACATTGTTTTGATTACTGTAGCTTTGTAGTATTATCTGCACTCTGAAAGAGTTATACCTCCTGCATGTTTGTTTGTTTGTTTGTTTTTCAGGATTGTTTTGGCAATTCTGAGTCTTTTATGGTTCCATATAAATTTTTGGATGATTTGTTCTAGTTCTGTAAAAAATGTCATGGATAATTTGATAGGGATTGCATTAAATCTTTAGATTGCTTTGGGTAGTATGGCCATTTTAACAATATAAATTTTCCAATCCAGGAGCATAGAATATCTTTCCCTTTAAATCCTCTTTAGGAGTTCCCATCATGGCTCAGTGGTAATAATCCAACCAGTATTCATGAGGTCATGGGTTTGATACCTGGCCTTGCTCAGCAGGTTAAGGAGCCAGCATTGCCATGAACTGTGGTGTAGGTCACAGATGCAGCTTGGATCCTGTGTTGCTGTGCCTGTGGTGTAGGCTGGTAGCTGTAGCTCCAATTTTATCCCTAGCCTAGGAACTTCCATATGCCGTGGGTGCAGCCCTAAAAAGCAAAAAAACAAAAACAAAAACAAAAAAACCTCTTTAATTTTCTTGAATAATGTTTTATAGTTCTCAGCATGAAATAAGTCTTTCATCTCCTTGGCCAAACCTGTTCTCAGGTATTTAATTTTTTGTGGTGCAATTTTGATAGATATTGTATTTTTATGTTCCTTTTCTAATATTTCATTGTTAGGATGCAGAAGTGCAACTGATTTCTGAATGTTAATTTTGTATCCTGCCACTTTGCTGAAGGATACTGGTCATTTATGATGTACTGTTAAAAATGGTGTCAACTGTATATATAGCATATGAGAAGTTTAGGATAATTTCTGTGATATGTGTGATTTTTGATGACTGATGTTTGTCTTATTTTCTCTAAATTAAAGTTTCTTGAATTTTAGAGTGCTTCAGAATCAACTGTAGGACAAAGTCCCCATAGATATGCATTGCATTGCTAATTGCTCATACATGCTATATGTGTATATATACACATATACATACACAGATATCTGTTTCTGTAACACATATCATAAGATATCTAGTAGTATCTTGTGTGCCATTGTAGTAGATGAAATTTTATTTCAATATTAATTTTATATTATATGGCATTTACAATGTAAACAGTAATTTCTGAATGAGTATTATAGAATGCACTGATGATATGCAGAGAACAAAGAGGAAAGAGAAAATAAAAGAGAATTTTAAATAGAATTTAAACAATAACAAACTTAGGAAATGTTCACCACATAGCTTTTTCTTGGTGTTCAATTTTCCTTTAAAAAACGAGATGATTAGATGTAACATTGTAAAAACTGTGATTCTCAACAGAGACATAAGTAGATATTTACAACAATGTTTAAGCAGAAGAGGAATAATTGCTTAACCTGTTATAGAGGCAGAGAATGTTCCACAGGAAATGAGTATTAACAAATAGAGCATGAAGCATCTCAAGGCACTTATAAGCAGAAGATTGGAATGAGATGTTACTTAAATTTATATGTTCCTTAGTATATATCCTTAGGAAGCAAAGATCTGAATTGTCATCTTGAAAGATTATGATAGGTATCTTTCTTAAAATATCATGATCGACGTATCCTGAAGAAGGATTTCTTTTTGATATAGAGGACAACTGTTTCTTCAAATTTCATGTAACTTATTTTTATTCACATAATCAATTGGGATTTAGCTTATTGATTCAGACCACTGATCTATCAAATCTTTCAATAACCTCATCCAGCAGAGGTTTATTTTATGATTCTTCAAAAAAAATCAACCTAGCACAGTACCAACTAAAGATTATATTTAAAAACTTAAGACTGAGCAGCTAACTAACTAACATGTTTAGCAATAGGATGAGGAAATCCTTTTTTGACCTTTTTATCTAATTAGTAAATGTCTTTATGTGGAAGAATTTGTAAATGTTATTTACAGGGTATCTTATAAAATATATGAATCTGAAAAATGAAAAGCTTGGCTTACAAAAGGATCTACATAATTTGGGAGAAAAAATTTTTTTTTTTATTTTTATTTTTTGGCTGCCCAGTAGTGTATGGATTTCCCAGGCCAGGAATAAGATCCGAGCTGCAGCTATGATCTACCTATACCACACTTGTAGCAACGCTGGGCCCTCTGTGCTGGGATAGGGGATCAAACCTGTGTCCTAGTGCTGCAGAGACATCAACCATCCTCCTGCACTACAGTGGGAACTCCAAAAAACTTTGTTTCTAATGTGATCAGATTTTTCTTTGTTTTTCTAGTAATGCATATCTTTCTTTTGGAATATATAATATGGCTTCTTTATGAGCAATGACTTGAGCTGGAGAAAAAGTTGTCATTTTAATTACTACAAGACAAGCTATACTAATAAATGTCTTCAGAAGATTTTTGTTTCATGTGATTACAGGTAATTGAGAATCAGTCATTGAACATGTATAAGCACATCCTCCACTAGATGTTTTAGAGTCAAAAGAGTGAGAAATAATCCTTGCCCATAGGAGTATCTAGTATGCTAGTATGTTTTGTCTTATTGTATATCCAGCTCTCAAAGCTAAAAAGATGTATGGCCTATAGTGTTTGGACATTTAATTCTAGCTGTTGGTTATTTCATAATCATATATAATGTTGGTTTTTAAATTTTGCTTATTTTGGAATAATTTTAGATTTACAAAAAGTGGTAAAGATAGTACAGTTAGATCCCATATATACTACCATATGCACAGGTGTTCTCTAATGTTAAGATCTTATATAAGCACAGAAATAGTTCTAAAAAATGAGAAATTCACATTGATGCATTACTATTAACTACACTACAGACTTTATTCAGATTTTACCAGTTTTTTTGCTAATGTTCTTCTCCTGTTCCAGTATTTGATCTGGGTTACTACATTGTGTTTAACATGAAGGATTTCTCCCATCAATTTCTATTCAATAAGCATTCTTTTTTTTTCTTTTTTTTGTCTTTTTGCCTTTTTCTAGGGCCACCTCCTGCGGCACATGGAGGTTCCCAGGCTAGGGGTCGAATCGGAGCTGTAGCCACCAGCCTACACCAGAGCCACAGCAACGTGGGCTCCGAGCCGCATCTGTGGCCTACACCACAGCTCACTGCAACGCCGGATCATTAACCCCCTGAGCTAGGGCAGGGATCAAACCTGCAACCTCATGGTTCCTAGTCAGATTCATTAACCACTGTGCTAGGACGGGAAATCCTCAATAAACATTCTTAATAAAACTATTATTTTATGTGAACTCATTGATTTTCATGTGGGTAAACTCTGTGAGCTAATCATTTTTTTTTATTAAAGTATAATTGATTTACAGTATGTTAGTTTCAGGTGAATAACATAGTTTATTGATATTTGTATATATCATGAAATAATCGTGACAATAAGTTTAGTTACCAAAGTTATTATAATATTACTGACTACATTCAGCATGCTATACATTATATCCTTGTAAATTATTTACTTTATAACTAGAAGTGTCTACCTCTTAATCCCCTTTACCTATTTTGTCTAGCCCCTATCCTCTTCCCCTTTGGTAACCACCAGTTTGTTCTCTGTATTTCCAAATCTGTCTCTGTTTTGTTTGTTTCATTTTGTTTTGTTTTTTAGATTGTACATTTAGGTGAAATTTGATGGTGTTTGTCTTTCACTATCTAAATTATTTCACTTAGCATAATCCCCTCTTGGTCCATTTGTGTTGTCACAAATGGCAAAATTTCACCTTATTTTTTATGGCTGAGAAATATTCCATTGTGTACATATACAACATATTCTTCATCTGTTCATCTACCAATGGACACCTCCATATCTTAGCTATTGTAAGTAATGCTACATTAAACTGTAAAGCTTTTACACAGTGAAGAAAACCATCAATAAAACAAAAAGGCAACCTACTGAATGAGAGAAGATATTTACAAATCTGATAAGTGGTTAATATCCAAACCATGCAAAGAACTAATACAACTCTATATCAAAAAAGGAAAACAACCTGATTAAAAAATGGGCAGAGAACTTCAGTAGACTTTTTTCCAAAGAAGACATATAGATGGCCAAGAGGTACATGAAAAGATGTTCGACATCACTAATCATCTGGGAAATGCAAATCAAAACCAAAATGAGATACCACCTCACCCCTGTCAGATGACTCTTAGCAAAAAGGCAACAAAAAATAAGTATTGACAAGGATGTGGTGAAAAGGGAACATTTGTGCATTGTTGAAAGGAAAACAAATTAGCATAGCCACTGTGAAAAACAGTATACAGATTCCTCAAGATATTAAAAATAGAACTACCATACAATTTAGCTGTTACACTTCTGGATATTTACCTGAGGAAAATTAAAACACTAATCTGAAAATATATTGTACCTTAATGTTCATTGCAGCATTATTTACAATAAATTGATTATTATCAAAATTATTTAACATAATGTTGAATGATCTCCACAATGTAGACATTTGGAAGATTTCATCTTGTTACTTCTTTATAAATTTGTCTGCATTTATAATGTTCAATAATTTACATCCTTCTCTCTGAATGAAATTATTAATACCTCAAACTTAAAAAAAAATCTCCTCTTTCTTCTATATACTTTCTCTTAGATAATGCAGTAAATATCTACTTAGTCACCTAATGTAGAGACCTTTGAATCAATCCTGATTTATTCTTTGTTTTTATTCATATTCAGTTACTTACTATTTCAATTATTCATTATATTGAGGATTCTTTCTCAAATATTTTTAGGATTTATTTCCCACTCTCCATCCTCACTGTATAGCAAGCATCTTTGAAGGAGGTATCAGTGTGTGAAAAGATCTTTGCCTTAGTTGATTAATATTATTTAATGAAGGAAGAAAACAACATCAAAATAATCAAATGAGATATAGTGTTGAAATAAACAGATGCCAGTTCTGTAAAGAAAATGCATATTTACGTTGAGCCTGATCTTATGATTAATTCTCACCCACAAGGATGTGCAGTACAACATGGAGCAGAAATTGAAGTTGTTATAAAGGTGGAAATAATGACTACTAACAGTTAAAATAGTAGAATGACCCACACATTAGCAAAGAATAAGTTTGGGAAAAATCTATCAGTTACTTTGACAAAAAGCATAGAGTTGGTGAAAAAAGAGGAAACCAAAGTGAAACATTCTTTATGTTTTACCTTAGATTAACGTTAAAGACAAGAATGGATGGGGGAGTTCCCGTTGTGGCGCAGTGGTTGACGAATCCGACTAGGAACCATGAAGTTGCAGGTTCGGTCCCTGCCCTTGCTCAGTGGGTTAACGATCCGGCGTTGCCGTGAGCTGTGGTGTAGGTTGCAGACACGGCTCGGATCCCGCATTGCTGTGGCTCTGGCGTAGGCCGGTGGCTACAGCTCCGATTCGACCCCTAGCCTGGGAACCTCCATATGCCGTGGGAGCGGCCCAAGAAATAGCAAAAAAAGACACACACACAAAAAAGAATGGATGGAGCATAGAGTAGTAGAGTTCAATAAATTTGAGAAGGAGAAAGGCATTTGGGAGAAATGATGCTATGTTTAACAAGTGCATAATAACTAGAATGCACTATTATTTGGGAGAGACTAAATGGCCTTGTGTGTTAATGATAATATGCAAAGAGCCAATATTACACACACACACACACACACACACGTACACATGTGTCTGTGTGTGTGTTTATTTACTTATTATTGGAAAATAAAATTTATATTACAGTGAAAGCCAGAAATTTAATAAAATTGATAAAATTATCATTATAAAGAATAAGTATTCAATAACCTGTTATTAAATTGTCTAAAAGAAGGTGGGACTAGTGGCTATGGATTTACTGTTTTATAGAAAAGACACCCCACTCTCTATCTGTCTCTGAATGTCTGTCTCTCTTTTTCTTTCTTTGAGTTTAAAAATTTAGTTGATGAGCAAAGGAAGTAAGAAATGTTAAGTAAATTTTATTTAAGAACACCTGAAAAGAACGTAGAAATAAATTAAAATCACGTCAGTATCAAAAGTTAGAGAAAATGTTTCAATCTCTCATGAAACAGAAGCCCAAATTGAATTTAAATTTAGTTTTCTCTCAGTTTCTTATTTTAAAAGTTTGAAGAATGGTCAGAGAAAAGTATTCTTTTTAATTTAGAGACAACATGTGTTTTAAGAAATATGTAGAACTTTTAGAATAGTAGAACATTCTTTTGGAACATCTTTTGAGGATTGATTTAATCTGATATATATGTGATATGTATATATATATTTAATCTGCCCATCTCAGGAAAGGTCTGTTTGTTACTTCACTTGCAGAAAGTTGGTTAATGCCTCAGAGTTACTTTTAGTTCATGTCACTGTCACTTCAATCTGTAGAGGAACAAAAGAAATCACTATCCTTTCCAGGAACTACTACGTTAGATATTTGCAAAGAAAGTATGGTTTAGCTGGATTCACAATATGTTATAAAGTAATTGTACAATATGCACTGATATTAGGATCTGAAATTACTGAATCACAGAGAGCTGGAATGGCATAATGAAAATTTTGAAGCCAGCACATATTAAGTATCACAAAGCTTTAAAGGGGGCAGGGAATCGACAGCAGGGCCCACAGAACCCCAGGAGTCTGTTGAAGTAGAGAAGGCCTTGCCAAAAGAATTATAAAATGTTCTATATAGTGCAGTGGATTTTGTGGAGTATTGGTTTCTTCCTGAAACTAGATATATCTGACATGATTTTATTTTATTTTATTTTTTCATTTTTTTATTACTAAAATGAATTTATCACATCTGTAGTTGTATAATGATCATAACAATCTGATTTCACAAGATTTCCATCCCACAGCCCAAGCACATCCCCCCACCCCCCAAACTGTCTCCTCTGGAGACCATAAGTTTTTCAATGTCTGTGAGTCAGCATCTGTTCTGCAAAGAACTTCAGTCTGTCCTTTTTTCAGATGCCACATGTCAGTGAAAGCATTTGATGCTGGTGTCTCATTGTATGGCTGACTTCACTTAGCATGATAGTTTCTAGGTCCATCCATGTTGCTAAAAATGCTGGTATTTCATTCTTTTTGATGGCCAAGTAATATTCCATTGTGTATATGTACCACATCTTCTGGATCCACTCCTCTGTCGATGGACATTTAGGTTGTTTCCATGTCTTGGCTATTGTAAATAGTGCTGCAATGAACATTGGAGTACATGTGTCTTTGCGAGTCGTGGTTTTCTCTGGATAGATGCCCAGGAGTGGGATTGCTGGATCAAATGGTAGTTCTATGTTTATTTTTCTGAGGAATCTCCATACTGCTTTCCACAGTGGTTGCACCAATTTATAATCCCACCAACAGTGTACCAGGGTTTCTTTTTCTCCACACCCTCTCCAGCACTTATTGTTTGTAGACTTTTGGATGATGGCCATTCTGGCTGGTGTAAGGTGGTACCTCATTGTGGTTTTGATTTGCATTTCTCTAATAATGAGTGACGCTGAACATCTTTTCATGTGTTTCTCGGCCATCTGTATGTCTTCTTTGGAGAATTGTCTGTTTAGATCTTCTGCCCATTTTTGGGCTCCATACCAAAAAAACAAACAACCCCATCTGACATGATTTTAAAAACACAAACTTAAAAGTTGTATGAAGTTTTGCCTCTAAAAAGTCTCCATTCATTCTAAAAGTATTTACTAAAAGCATTCTATTTACTGAAGCAGCACCAGGCATTTTATAAGGTACTGCTATGAAGATGGAACAAGCACTATTTTGAAATATTAATAATCTTCTGAATTTCCCTTTCTGAAATTGAAAACTGTTGGGACTGGTCATGTAAAAATGCTATGTCATCCATCAGATAGTGGTCATGAACTTCAATTTGTTCGTGTGTACTTATTGAAAAATTACCCCCATGTTAAATGCATATAAAGAGCATGAAAAATCACTATAAAAATCCTAAAAAGTTTTTAATCTTTATAAAATTTAAGAAGTTATAAGAAACAAGTTAATATAATTTAAATGCAAAAAAGAAATTTACTGCCATGCCAAAATGTGGTAGACAAAGGAGGAGTGATTGATATTAATTAGTAGGAAATTTAAAGTAGATTCTTCTGTCCTCCTCTCAGGCCTTGTAATAAAGGAGTAAAATTTTGTAATAGAATTCACAAGTGAAGCACCAAAATGTAGTAACAGTTTGTTTTCAAATATGACAGCAACCTACCATAAACAATAGATCCTATTGCTGTATATCCATTTCCTCATATCTCTGGCTCTCTGTTCAGTGACACAGTTGGGATAGAGAAAAGAGATGTGATTCTTAAGAGGTATCAATGGCACGTGAATGGACCTCATGATTAATTTAGCACCTAACTAAGTTCAGTTGTGTCGAATCATACAACAGACACTGTAGATACAAAAGTCAAAGTGATGACAAACAACTAGATTTCGATGGAGGGTATTTGATCAATTAAACAAATCCTTTGAATTCTGAACTAGATATAAAATCATCAGTGGTCTTCAGGAAATTTTGGAAAGTGTAATTTGGTACATTTTCCAAGTATATATGAAACTTGTTTATATTTTATACGTATAGACAGATGACAATATACTTTAAATATTGAAAAAAGGCGGAATTAGAAAAGCTAAAATAAGTATGAATATCAGGAACCAATGTACCTTATTTTGGAGATATACTAGTATGGATAATAGATGATATTCTTCATTTTATAATCAATAGTCATTTCTAGAATTTGAAAATTAAGGTAACTTCTCCAAAGGCATGTATACACCTTTGAGAAAGCTTCAAAAGACTGATAATAAATCAACATTTTATTGATCCTGAAATGTTACCAGGTGCTAATTTGAATTTAGTATGTATTAAGTTTTTTCCATATCATTAATTGCTTGCCTCATATAAAACAGTAAGAATAATGGATTCATGAAGGCAAAATGGAGTATGAGATGTATCTGTCGGACATTCATAAATTTGACATCTTTAGTATAGGATTTATTTCTTATAAATTTGGACAGATTCTAACACCTTTTCCTGATTATGCTCAGGATCAAATCCTATGGAAAAGACATGCTCAATGTTTTAAATTTGATAATGAGAGAATTATTATGAACAAATTAAGTAATATTATGAGGGGGGAGCAATTGATGACTCGTACAAGCAGCAGAGAAGTAGATCCAGTTTTGATAGCTAGATTGTGTGCCAATGAAAATCATTTGTGTATAATTTTCTACTCTAAAATCCACTCAATCCTTTCTCCTCGTGAGAACACCTATTTTATTCAGACTGACATTTTACACTGCTAAAGGAATATATTTCCCAGATTCTATCAAATCAAAGTGTCTCCATATGATGAAGTTTTGATCAATTTGTCTTAAGCAGGAGTTTGAGACGTCTAAGAAGATGCTGTACAGGAAATCTGGCATTTGGGTATTGACTGGCACTGCAGTAGAGAACCATATAATGGGACAGTGTAGTAAAGAGCTGAGAGAAGCCTGGCCCACTGATGATTCCGGGGAGCTACCATAGCAGATGCAAACTGCCTATTTCTAAGCCTTAATGTGAGGAGGTTATACTTTGTATATTAGTGAAGATTTTCCAGGTCCCATTACTAACAGCAGAAAATGACTACTAACTAATCATTTGTATTATTAGCATAATGATTTAGAAAACTTTATTATGGTTATATGCATAAATATACACATTCTGTACTCTGTATAGAAGCATGATATTAGAAACAATAGAACTTAAATAAAATACAGAAATTAAACCTTAACACATGAAATTTGCCAATTCATTTTGTAGTCTGGTATATCCTGAAGCTCAAGAAAGAAAAATCTTTCAAATTCTGTTTGCTACGATCTAGCCATCTTTACTCTTAAAAATAGTGAGAGGCATTTATAGGAGGCTGAAAGCATTTTTGATTTTAAAATCAGAGATGTCCCATGTTAACAAGTATTCAAAAATGCAATATTGTTTGAAGGGAGTTTTTCATTTGATAAAGACTTCTCTTCTACCTTGAGATTGTGAATTGGATTGTTTACATTATTTCGCATACATTCTTGGGTGTTTTAACTCATCTTTCTCTGGATCACAAAAGATCACAAAATCACATCATTATGGTGTTCATATTAATTTGTATCTATGTGTTCTCTGCTTTAGCTGATTGTAATTATAAATCCTATCTCTAGCTCATGGAATGATGTGAGGCAACACAACATATATAAGTCATATACATTAGAATTAACAAAATATTCTCAGTTGTCTACTTCTGGTCAACATAAAACAACCTCCCGATGCTGTTTCTTATTATGATTAAAGGCCCTCAGAAACTACACAGACCCTCTTTCTCCACCCTCAACCTCCTTTCACATATGGAAGTTTTAACTTAGGGTCAGGACCATACAAGATGTCTAGGTGATTTTATTCATCTGTTTTAGGAATAATTTTCAGGATCTAAAATGTTCATACTGTTAAACATTTTAGGGAGGTGTCATGGAATATAAACTATTATGTATGGAAAAAACTAGAATTCAAATCATTATTCTTTCATTTATCATTTCAATCTTTACAAACTTAATTATAATTTTCCCAGAGAACATGTGTATATATCTCATTCAATCAAAGATTTTCACAGAATCAAGACACAATAGAGTAGAAAGTGAAAATGATTTTTGTGATTATAGGAATGCATTTAATACAAAATGGATGCGAAAAATCCCTAGGTGATTGTTGGCATGTTTCTGGGTGAAAGAGGAACTGTGAGTGTATATATGTTAATAGCAGTTTGAAAAGATTCATTATGAACTAGGGACTAAATTTCAGCATTTTTTGACACTAATTTGCTGGGCAAGTTTAGGAAATTGTTTCAAGTTGCAGCTTTTAGTATTTATCTGTAAAATTATTTAATTATTGTCTTTTTTTAGTAAACATTAGGTGTATATTTATAAGCTATTATAGCTGAGTGGAGAAGATAATCTAAATATAGGTTAATGCAATAAAGCATATATAAATAAGCCCGGTATAATAAGCATTTCATTTTAGGTTAAGTACAAACTGGTAGGTATACAGTATAGATGTTTAGAAAATGAAAAGATCCACCATGAACTGGGGTGGTTAGGGAAAGAGACGCTCAAAACCAGAAATTCAGCTTTGCCTTGAAGGGTGTATACAAGTCAGAGAAAAGATGGGAATGTTTCCTATCCACCTATTCCACTGGGTTCACAAGATACCTTACTCTCCTGCTTATTTCTTTCACACTAGTGACACCTTCTTCACTGACTTTGCTGCTGCCTCTTCATTTCCAGAATTCTCCAAAATGCAGATTCAAGAATTCAACTTCCTTCTTAACATAACCATCTCAAATAAAACTGATTAAAAACTGATTTCCTTTTTCTCCCTACACCATCCCCCCAAATATACTTCTTCTAGGGTCATCTCATCTCAGGTCAAGGCCACTTCCTCCTTCCAGGTGATCACACCAAAAATTTTGGAGTCATCTTTGACTCTTTTCTTTCTCATATTTCATTTTCAGTGGTGGTAAATCATGTTGACTCTCCTTTCAAAATATAGCAAGAATATAACTATTTCTTAGCATCTTTTTGCCTGGATCATTGTTAAACTTGAGCTCCCTGCTGCTGCCTTTATCATCTTTTTATAGCTCAGACCATTTTGAAATGGAAACATGAGGGAGTTCCCTTGTGGCACAGCAGCTTAAGGATTTGACCTTGTCACTGCAGTGGCTCAGGTTATTGCTATGGCACAGGTTCAATCCCTGACCTGGAACCTTCCACATGTCATGGGCATATCCAAAAATTTAAAAATTAATAAAAAAACTGAAATATTAAGTCAGCTATGTCACTGTGCTCACAACCCTCTAGTGGGTTCCCATCTCACACAAGTAAAAAGTCCTTAGAATTGCCTAGAAGACCCAGATGATCTCCATCCAGTGATATCAGTGACCTTATCCTATCTGTCCTTATGGTGCTCCACCCTTGCTGGCCATATCTTTCACTTCTTGTCCCTCCAGTTGCCAACCTCTAAACTAGTCTTGCCTTAATCACTGTTTTAAATGTCACTTCCTCCCTTCCACAACACTTCCTGAGGCAGTTCTACTTTTTTATTTCTGTAATACCTATCTCACCTTCTAACATTCTCATTAGTGTATCTAATTAAAAAAAAAATTATGCCTCTTTACCATTAGAACAGAAAGGCAGGCATTTTTGGCTCATTTGTTTTCCATGTTATACTCAGGGCCCAGGACAAGACTTGTCACAGTTGAGCATTCAATAAATATTTGTTGAATACTTTAAAAAATTAATAAATGTAGAAGAAAAGTATCTCCCTGCCATGAATTCTTCAGAAAATGTTGTGAGAATGAATGAACTATATAATGTGTGATGATTATGAATGGAGTACAGTATTAATTTTGAAAATAATGGTTTGGAGCCTAGTTTCAGAGATTGCTTTGTTTAATGGATGATTACAGTAAGAAATATTTAAAATTTCTTAATCAAGCTATGGTTAATTTTATAAATCATGTAAAATACATCAATCCCTTGGCATTTGTTTTGTAAACACTGTCTATAATTGGCATATTGGTCAAAAGTAGGTTGGTTTACTGAAAAAAAAATGTAATACAAAGTTTTAGGAATCAAATGGATGATGTTTTAAAAAGAATGGAGCTTTAAAAAAAAATCAGTATTTTATTTGAGACACCAGACATTTATCTTTCTATTTCATCCAAAGATAAATGACATACTTATAGACCAACTTCTTTAAGCCACATGAAAGTATGTAAGAGCATATATAAAATGATTGTGATGGAGCAGTAATAATTGTAAAATGTGCCAAATTAATTTATCTACAATCCTTCTACAATGTTGATATATAAGCTTTAAATTTTAGAAAAATGTGAAATACCTGATTATATATCTAGCTTTTCTTTATTGAGTTAAGAGCACAAACTTTATCTTAAAATCCTTTACAAGTAGCAGTCTTATCTGCTTTTAATCATTCCATTTTGTTGCTTTCATTTGCAGTTTAGGAAAGGGAATTAATCAACAGAAAAATAATTGTGTTAAAAGGTTGAGAATATTTTTGTTTGTTTTTTAGAGATAAAATTTACTTAAAGAATTTTTGAAGTCCATTCATGGTGATGCTGTTAAGCACTTACTGGGCCTGTGCCTGATAGTATTGTACGTTAAACAGGAAAAGATGAACATATGACATGACTGCTGGGTTGCAGAAGTTTTGGAGCTAGTAGGCATAGAAACATATATAAAATTGATAAATAATGAGCAGTATTCTAAAATATGAACAGTGATCTTATATAGTCTTCAATAGCTTAAAAATGATTTCTTAAATTATAATGGATTTCATCCAATCTATGCCATTTAAAACAACTTTCTTGAAGTACAGGAAGCATAAAATAGCTTTTTCTAGTTATGTTAAAAAGATTGTCAAGTTGCATGTAGTGAATGCTTTTACCTTGTGCCTGCACTGAAAACATATATTATGCATTTCATTTCATTTAATCTTTCTAATGATGCATTAATTTCAAGTATGGTATTAATCAAGTATGGTATTAACCAGAAGAATTCTACTACAGATGAGAGAGTAAATAAAATTTTTAAACAAGATTTCAGGTTAGATCACCTATGATAACAATCCATTTTTATTTTAAGGATGGCTTTTTCATTATTAATGGAAATTCTGAAAAGGGGATCAATATTTTTTTACAATAGGGCTTCACAGACATCATTTGTAAAAGAAAAAAGAAAACCAAAACCAAACAGCAAAATAACCAGTTTTACAATTATATTTTAACAAGTGTAAATTAAAAAAAAAATCTTTTTATATACCTGTTGTTAAGGGTTGAGTTTTCATGAGAGTGAAAATAGCACTTCAGTGATTTCTTTTCTGAGAATTCCCTTTCTCATCTTTGAAAACATTGAACAGATTCATGGTTTGTACAGTATGTAGTTGAATGTTGGGAACCACGTCCTGTTGCAGTGGTAGAAATAATTACAGCTGTCAGTTCTTTCAACATGAGAAAACAACCTCTTTCCAACTTTACAAGAAACAGATTTTAAGTATTCAAAATAAAAGAAATAACAGTCTCTATGTGATGAACAGTGTGGTGATTGTTAAACTGGTCAACTCCTGCATTTGGGGGGATATATTGCTGGAGGCTGTTGGGAAGAAGATACCTTTTATATGCGAATCAGAGGGATTTTATGAATTAACAAAAACATGAGTACTAAGAATCTTATCGGTACTGTACTAAGACTAGTAGATTTTTCAGGACAGAGAAATTGTGTCTAAAGAAACTTGTCTTAAATGCTTTCTACCTTTTTTTCTTTTTTTTTGGTGAAAGCACTTCCTTTGTATCTGCTTTTGTTGAATGTTGGAAATCCAGGACGTATATGTACTAAGGAAGAAAGTGGATGATACCGGAAAAAGTTGAAAGCACATTATAACATGAGGAGCAGATGTTCTTATTTTTTAACTAATCACCACTTAAAAAAAAAGTTTAGTTTTTAAGGAATTTGTTTTGCACATAGTTCTTCTGATAGAATTTGCTCCAGAATGATAGAATTGCAGTTTCATCAGTCCCCACCCTGCCACAGCAAAGCATTAAAATGCCAGGCATTTTACAATTTTATTAAAGCAAAAGTATATTTTCAAAGACAGAGTGGATAAAAAGAGGGCCCACCTCTCTTTACAATTGTTTTTATATCCCTATGCTGCAGACCTGAGTGGGGACCCTGCTCCAGCCCCCTGCGCTGTGAGTAAGGTGAGGGCTGAGTGTTTTTTGATCTCTGTAGGGAGGATATTTGGTCTTCTGATTTTTTTCAGGCAGAATATCTTATTATCTGCATGGGGAACAGGTTATATAGAGGTGGGTGAGGAATGGGCAATGTTCCTTCCCTACCAGGCTGGTCAAGGTGGGGGAAAAGACATTAGTATGAGACATGGCCAGAGGCTTTTGGGTTTAATCTCCTTGAAGGAGACCTGAAGCCTCTAACATTTCCTCTCTTATTCTTTACCTACATGGAGGGGTGATTTGGTGTGCTTTTGGCAAAATAAGCCCAAAGTGCCAGATTCGCATGGCTAGGAAATTGACAGAAAAGATAATGTGTTGTTTTTGGTTTTTATTCCACTGTGAGGTAAAGACTTCAAGGTCTGGGTTTCTAGTGTCTGCTATTGGCTTTCCGTTTTCTTAATGAAAATTTTTATTTCTTAGGCAAAAATAAGAATGAAATTAGTTGGCAAATTATCAAAACAAGTTAGCATGCAAAAGCTAAAATAGGGTATTATAATGCCAGACAGACCAGCAACATTTTATTAAAAAAAAAAGTAGACTATGAAAGTGCTAAATGTTGAGACTTTTTCTGACTGCTTTTTATAGCATCACTTTCCTTTTTCTCTTTATATTCACTCATGTCCACTACACATTTTTTTTTTTCCTGAACAAATTGTACCTAAGGGCAGCCAGATGGCCTAGGACAGAAAACAGGACACCTCTCCTTGCTTGGACAGCTTTCAAAATTGACACAGCATCAGTGCGCAAATGAATCCAGATAATGTGGGAGAAACAAAATGTCTGTCTGTTAATGTGTAGAGTGCAAAAGCTGAAAGAATAGAATAAACTTCCATGGACACTTTTGGTTTGTAGATATTTAAGACTAAAATTGTGATGAAGTGAAGATTTCTACTGGGATAAAAGCCAGGACGCTAAGGTAGTGTGATGCAGTGTCCTAGTCTTAGTCAACCAAATTCCACCCTTTTCTGACTGAACCACTTATTTCCAAATTTTACTTCAGATAAATTTTGATTAAAGATGTCTTCATTAAAAAAAAAAACAAAACGGTTGCCAGCTATTCCTTAATACAGCTTTGAAATAATTTTCTAAGCTTGTTAAATTAAAACAAATTCTATTTGACCTTTATTAACAGACACCCTGTCTCATACTTCAGCTGTTATCCATAACACCTGTAGCAAATTCGTATGGTGTTCTTTCACAAAACCAGATCTCTTGCAATGTTGATGTGGAAAAGGAAGAGAAGCAAGTTGAATAGAATATCACATTTCTTTTAGGTGTTTTTCTTCATTTCCTTTGGGTTCTGGAATATGTGCTTAAATTCATGGTTATCTGAATAACCACACTGCTCCAAGCAGATGGCTGTTGTAAAAGGGCAACATTGGAAGAATAAGGACCAGGCCAGGGGACTCAGAAGTAGAGATGAAACCCTCTGGAGGCCGATGATGTACATATATTGATTTCCTAATTATCCTATAGGTAATTGATTCCAGGAAGTTGTCTCTGCATGTCTCTAGAGACTCAGTGGTAAACAGAGAAATTTGTCCTTGGAAGTGGGGTAGATACACACCATTAATAATATATGTAGTGTTTCGATGCAGCCTATAGGCTGGGGAAAAAAATAATAAGAAAATAAAATTCAAGTAGGAAAAGGAGATAGGGAGAGTCTATGGGTAGAGTTGAAATTTTAGCTGGGGTTGACAGAGAAAAGCCAGAGAAGGTCACATAAAGGCCTAATAGTGGTGAGGACTTTTTTACCTACTCCTAGTGGAAAGCTCTGCAATTATTTATTTATTTATAATAAATTTACATAGTTAATAACTGTTAATATTACAAGAACTGCAATGTCTCAAGGAGCACTGTTTTAATAAACAGCACCAGAAAAGGACTAACTCAAGCTGTTTTTCAAATGTGAAATTAGTTCTATCTGAAAAGAATAAAAATTTGGTAAGCCAATGCATAGGAAAAATATATGTATACTTTCTCTTAATTTTCTCTGAAAAAGAATAAATTCTCTTACATATATATTGTGGGAAGAAGAAAGGAAATAACTGCTTTATTTGTTATTTGCTTAAATGTTATATTATTATATAGGCAAGGAAGATATACATTAAATAACTTTATCCATATTGTCAAAGAAGTATATGCGTTATCTATTTAATGACGTATTATGTTAGTTTATTTTGTACTAATATGGCTGGCATATTTATCAAGTATTTCTAATGATATTTCACTGATTCATTAAGTTGATGTATATCAAACATTTACTATGTATTTTGATACAAAATAGAGATTTAATTTTAATAAGACGTTATATTTTCATGTCAGAGAGTTAATTTTGATGTTATGTCTATAACCCTGTTCATTTTATGCCAAACTGTGATTTTTTAAAAATTAAAGCAAATTTTATACAATTTAAAAGATTATTTTTCATTTATAGTTACTACAAAATATTGGCTATATTCTCTGTATAGTGCAATACATCTTTTAGCCTGTGTTACACCCAAGTTTTTGCTTCCCAAACCCATCCCTATATTGCTCCTGACCCCTCCTCACTGTTATCTACTAGTTTGTTCTCTATATCTGTAAGTCTGTTTCTTTCTTTTTTTTTTTAATTCACTGGTTTGTTGTTTTTTTTTTAGATCCCACATATAAGTTATACCATTCAGTATCTCTGTTTCTCTGTATGACTTATTTCATTTAGCATACTGACCTCTAAGTCCACCCATGTTCACATGAGAATGGCAAAATTTCACTCTTTTTTTTTGGCTGAGTAGTGTGTATATACACCACATCTTCCTTATCCATTTATCTGTCCATTGACAGGCTGCTTACATATCTTGCCAATTGTAAATAATGCTTCTGTGAACATTGGGGTACATATTTCTTTTCATTAGTGTTTATTTCAGATATATACCCAGGAGTTGGAATGCTTAGTCATATGGTAGTTATATTTTTAGGTTTTTGAGAAACCTCCATACTGTTTTCCACAGTGGCTATACCAATTTACAGTCCTACCAACAGTGTACAAGGGTTCCCTTTTCTCTACATCCTCACCAACATTTGCTATTTGTATTTTTTTTTTTTTGATGATAGCCATTCTAACAGATGTGAGGTGATATTTGATTGTAGTTTTGATTTGCATTTCCCTGATGATAGCGATAGTGAACATGTATTTATGTGTCTGTTGGCCAGCTGCATTTCCTCTTTGGAAAAATGTCTTTTCAGTTCTTCTGCCCATTTTTTAAGTCAATTGTTTGTGTTTTTGATGCTGAATTGAATTAGTTTATATGTGCTGAATATTAATTCCTCATTGGTCATATCACCTGCAAATATTTTCTCCCATTTAGTAGGTAGTCTTTTTGTTCTGGTTATGGCTTTCTTTACTGTGCAAAAGCTTTAAGTTTAATGAAGTCCCATTGTTTACTTTTGCTTTTATTTCCTTTACTTTAGGAGACAGATCCCAAAAAATAATGCTACAATTTATGTCAGAGTGTTCTGTTTGTTTTCCTCTAGAAGTTTAATAGCATCCAATCTTACATTTAGATCTTTAATCCATTTTGAGTTTATTTTTGTATATGGCATTAGAGAATGTTCTAATTTCATTCTTTTACGTATTGTTGTCCAGTTTCCCCAAACCACTTATTGAAGGGATTGCCTTTTTTTCATTATATATTCATGCCTCCTTTGTCATAGATTAACTGACCATTTCTGGGCTCTCTATCTTGTTTCATTGATCTATGCATCTATTTGTGTGCCAGTGCCATACTGTTTTGATTACTGTAGCTTTTTAGCTGAGTCTGAAGTCAGGGAGCATGATTTCTTTGGCTCTGTCCTTCTTTCTCAAGTCTATTTTGGCCATTCAGGGTCTTTTGTGCTTCTATATACATTTTGAAATTATTCTGCTTCTGTGAAAAATGCCATTGGTAATTTGATAGGGATTGCATTGAATATGTAGATTACTTTGGGTAGTATGGTCAATTTAACAGTATTGATCCTTATAATCCAAAAATATGTTATATCTTCCCATCTTTTTGGTATCAGGATGAGGCTGGCTTCATAGAAACTTATACCTAAAGAAACTTGAGAAAGAAGAACAAATAAAACCCAAAGTTAGTAGAAGGAAAGAAATCATAAAGATAGAGCAGAAATAAATAAAATTGAGACTAAAAATAATTTAAAAAACCAATGAAACAAAAAGCTGGTTCTTTGAAAAAATGTACAAAATTGATAAACACTTAGCTGGATTCATCAAGAAAAAAAGGAAGAACTCTCAAATTAGTAAAATTAGAAATGCAAAGAGAGCAGTTACAGTGGACCCCACAGAAATAGGATCATAAGAGATTACTATGAACAACTATATGCCAATAAAATGCATAGCCTAGAAGAAATGGACAAATTCTTAGAAAAGTACAATCTCTAAAAACTGTCCTAGGAAGAAATAGAATATATGAATAGATCAATTACCAGTAATGAAGTTGAATCAGAAATTAAAAAACTCCCAACAAATAAAAGTCCAGGACCAGATGGCCTTACAGGTGAAATCAACCAGGCATTTAGAGTTTATACCTATCCTTCTGAAAATACTCCCCAAAACTGCAGAGGAAGGAACAACCTGCAATTCTTTTTATCAAATCAGATGCTTATTTTATGTCTCAGAGTCCTTAGTTCAGGCTGATTTAGTCAGAAAAGGAGTTTATTGGTAGGAATATCAGCAAGACCTGACAACCCAGCTCAGAAGGCAGCAGGATCCAAGTAGAGGAGGGTACAATGAGGACCACAGAAAACACCACCAAAATCTGTTGGTGAAGTCCCTGCAGTCACCTCTACCTTTATCTAGTCCTTGGCTCTGAATACTGGCACCTTTGTCAAGGCTCTCTATGGAACCTAGATGTTGTTGCTGAAGCCAATGTCACAAGGAGACATTCTGCATTGTCTCTCACTCTTATTTCATAGTCCTTGCCTGGAATAGTCAATGAGCCAAGCACTAGGTGCCAGCTGAAGCTACAGAAAATAAGTGGAGAACATTCGATGGTTGTGCATACAAATAGGCGAAGGTGGTTCAGTTCCTGGGAATCCAAGGTAGATAAATCTCTTTATAGCCTTAGTATTATTACTGTTACTGTTATCATTCTAATTGTTATGTTGGAATATACACGAAGTACTCAGTATAATAAAATATTAGCTTGCATGGTGAACTGTGAAATTTAGTGTTGGAGTGTGAGCATAGTTCTTATGAAACCAAATATCATCTAGGCTTTATATAGGCCTTCAGTACCTCTCCCCCGCCTCACCTCACTACCTCCTTTCCTTCTTTTTTCCTTTCTTCCTACCTTCCTTCCTTCCTTCTTTCTTTCCTTCCTTCCTCCTTTCTTTCTCTTCCTTTCTTTATTTCTTTTTTTGTCTTTTCGTCTTTTTAGGGCCACACCCACAGCACATGGAGGTTCCCAGGCTGGGGTCAAATTGGAGCTATAGCTGCAGGCCTTCACCACAGCCACAGCAACTCAGGATCCAAGCCCCATCTGCAACCTACACCACAACTCACAGCAATGCTGGATCCTTTACCCACTGAGCAAGGCCAGAGATTGAACCCATGTCCTCATGGATACTAGTCAGGTTCGTTAACCCCTGAGCCATGACAGAAACTCCCCTTTCTTTATTTCGTTTCCTTTCCTTCCTTCTTTCTTACCTTTTTTCCTTCCTTCTTTTCTTTTTCTTTTTGTGATTTCTCCAAAAATAGAAAATTTTCTTTGGATTTGAATGTGTGTAAATATATGTGGCAATTACACTGACACCTTAAGACCTTTATCCTGATACCATATACACCCTAAGAACTGGAATAAAAAATACTAGTCATCAGTTTTCTTGTATTCTATCAGAAGAAACAGTTTGCCAATGCAGCAAAGGAATATAATATATATTGGAAATCAATAATGTTATGGAGTAATTCAAATGGATCTTACATTCATCCAGAGGGAGATATATAACAGATATAATAAATAACTAAATTGTATAATATGTTAATACCTGATAAGTAATATGGAAAAATATAAAAAGCAGTGTAGAATGTCTTATTGGTATCAGTTGCTTACGTAAAATGATGTTAATATTCAGGTTATTTCTCTTTCAGTTGTTAGAAGAATAAAATGAGACTTCATGTGAAGGCCCTATGAAAAGTTTTTAGGTTTCTACAATTATTAATGTTTATAAAAATAATTATAAATAAATGCTCATAAGTAAATAACAGCTTTATATACCAGCACTCAGAGAAAAACCAACATTGGAATTTGGAAATATGTGTGTGTGTGTGTGTGTGTATATACACTTCTTTTAAAATAGTCAGAATCAGGAGTTCTCATGTGGTGCAGGGGCTAACGAATCCAATAGGAACCATGAGGTTGAGGGTTTGATCCCTGCCCTTGCTCAGTGGGTTAACGATCCGGCGTTGCCGTGAGCTGTGGTGTAGGTTGCAGACACGGCTCGGATCCCGCGTTGTTGTGGCTCTGGCATAGGCCGGTGGCTACAGCTCCAA
Source organism: Phacochoerus africanus (assembly GCF_016906955.1). Lineage (NCBI taxonomy): Eukaryota > Metazoa > Chordata > Mammalia > Artiodactyla > Suidae > Phacochoerus > Phacochoerus africanus. The sequence continues at coordinate 246,883,373 of NC_062544.1, read as the reverse complement.
TTCGACCCCTAGCCTGGGAATCTCCATATGCCGCAGGAGCGCCCCAAGAAATGGCAAAATGACAAAAAATAAATAAAAAATAAAAAAATAAAATAAAACACAATCATGTTGTACCAGCAAACTTGTACCTGTTTATTCCCATCCCTAATTAATGTTGTAACATTGTAACATAACCATTCTTTCTTTATTTTTTTTGCTTTCTAGGGCCGTACCTGTGGCATATGGAGTTTCCCAGGCTAGGGGTCGAATCAGAGCTGCAGTTGCTGGTCTACACCACAGCCACAGCAATTCAGGATCTGAGCTGCATCTTCAGCCTACACCACAGCTCACGGCAATGCCAGATCCTTAACCCGCTGAGCGAGGCTAGGGATCGAACCTGCGTCCTCATGGATGCTAGTCAGATTTGTTAGCCGCTGAGCCATGATGGGAACTCCCATAACCATTCTTTAATATTGTTACGAACTTGATATATCTCTTTGGCAAACGTTTTCTAGGCCTTTTTATGCCAAATCCATCAGAAAAATTGTTTTTTTTTTCTTTTTTTTGGTCTCCACAGCTCACTAATTGTTCCCATCTCAAAGCCTCAAATGTCTCTACACTGCAAATTTTTTTCTTTTTTAATTTCCTGTATCAGAGAGTTCTCCTACATTTTTGGCTTCAGGACACCTTTACACACAAAAATTATTGAGGTTTTGTTTATGTGGGTTATGTAAATCAATATTTACCTTAATGGGAATTAAACTGAGGAATTTAAAGAATTATTAATTCATCTAAAAAATAATAGTAAGCTCACGAGGTGCTAGCATGGGAGATATGATGTCACCACCCATCAAAGAGCTTCTGGTAAACTCCACTGAACACTAGTAATACAGAGAGGAAAGACAAAATACTGCCTTATTACTATGAAAATCATTTTGACCTTCTTGGACCACACTTCGAGAACCATAATATATCAAAAGCCTAAAGTGCAAAGTTTTCAACAGGTAATACATTGATTCATACACATGCCACTGCCAGTAGGTCATTTTTTCTCCTTTCCATTCATGTTATTTTGTATACTTCTATGTAGATAAGGATTGTGTCATGGCATATAATTTAGATTGAATGGAAGTTTTCAGTAATATTTTTGTAGAGCATAGTTTTTTTGTTTTTTTGTTTTTTTTTGAAAACTAACAGTGTGTTTGGGGAATCTTTCACATAAAGAACATCCTTGTTTATTTATTTATTCATTTTTTTATGGCCACAGCTGCACCATATGGAAGTTCCCAGGCCAGGAATCTGAGCCACAGTTGTAGCCTATGCAGCAACTGCAGCAATATTGGATCTTTTAACCCACTGTGCTGGGCCAGGATCAAACCTGCACCTCTGCAGTGACCCAAGCTACTGAAGTCAGATTCTTAACCCACTGCACTATGGCAGGAACTCCATTGTTTTTTATTTTTATGTTTACATGGTACATAGTGTGGATATACCAAGATTTATTTAATTAGTTTCTTTTTTCTTTTTCTTTCTTTTTTTTTTTTTTTTTTTTTTTTAGGGCTGCACCTGTAGCACGTGGAATTTCCCAAGCTAGGGGGTTAAATCAGAGCTACAGCTGCCAGCCTACACCCCAGCCACTGTAATGCAGGATCCAAGTCACAGCTGTGACCTACACCATAGCTCACAGCAATGCCAGAGCCTTAACCCACTGAGTAGGGCCAGGAATTGTACTTGTGTCCTCATGGATACTAGTCAGATTCATTATTGCTGAGCCACAACGGGAACTCCTATTTCATTAGTTTCTTACTGACAATGAGTCATTTAATTTTCTTTTTTTTCCACCTAACATAAATGTGGTTCCAGTGAATAACCTGGTATGGATATTGTTTCACAATTGAGTAAATATATTTTTGTTAAGTGCTTAGAATAGTAATTGCTGAACCCAACTTTGTGTGCATATTAAATTTTTATAAATATTGTCAAATTTCCCTCAGTAGACGTCGTACCAGTTTATTGTCCTGTTAGCAATCCGTCCACGGAGGCATTGGTTACCCCACTTTCTTGTAAATACAAGCTGGTATTAAGTTTACGGATCTTTGGCAAATCCTTGATATATCATTATTTTTATTATTTCAAGTCTGCTATGCTCAATGACCATTTTTATCCAAGTGACACAATTCACTTAAAATCTCAATAGGAGATACACACAACTTCTGGGGATTAGTTGGATGAACACATAATTGGCATCCCTGTAGGGAATGAAGGTAGGTACTACTTCAGATTAAAAATGGGACAACATGGAGTTCCCGTCATGGTGCCCCAGAAAAGAATCCAACTAGTATCCATGAGAACTTGGGTTCTATACCTGGCCTCGCTTAGTGGGTTGGAGATCTGGTGTTGCTGTGAGCTGTTGTGTAGGTCACAGGTGTGGCTCGGATCCTGTGTTGCTGTGCCTATGCTGTAGGTCAGCAGCTGTAGCTCCGATCTGACCTCTAGCCTGGGAACTTCCATATGCCATGGGTGTGGCCCTAAAAAGCAAAAATAAAATAAATAAAATGAAATGGGACAACAGGTGTAAAGTGAGATTGTTGTAGTGATACTAAGATTCTGGTGCCTTGGGAGACATGTGTTATGGAAATGGCAAAAACAGGAGTAAATAAATGAACATGCCATTTAAAGGAGAAGTTAGATCAGAAAGAATAAACCACTGTGATGTATGTATAATATATTTTTAGCTACAAGGAGTGGCAATGTTAATTTTATGCAGAATGGAACACAATCAACTGGGAAGTTGTTTTTTGGCATCTGATTTATGTGCGTTGTGTGCGGTGGTGCTTTCTTCAGTGTCCTTCTCTTTATTCCTCTCATGCCCAGCCTCTCCGTCTTACTCCATTTTTGTGAGTTGGGTTTCCCTGGAAGCAGACTCTAAGAAGGAGTCCAGCATGCCAAACATTTATTAAGTAGTACTTTGTGGGTTGATCCCTGGCGAAGGAAGAAGAGGAATCAAGAGGGCAGAAGGAGCAATTGAACTGGGATATAGGCCCACCTCAGCATGCATGGCCTGAAATGGTCTTTTAGAATTATCTTGGGAGTTCCCATTGTGGCTCAGTGGGTTAAGAATCTGGCAAGTATCCATGAGGATGCGGGTTCGATCCCTTGCCTTGCTCCGTGAGTTATGGATCTAGCATTGCAGCAATCTGCAGCATAGGTCGCAAATCTGGCATTGCTGTGGCTTTGGCGTAGGCCGTCAGCTGCAGCTCTGATTCAGCCCCTAGCTCAGGAACTTCTATATGCCCCAGGTGTGCCCCTAGAAAAAAAAATTAAATTAAAAATGAAAAAAAAAAAGAATTATCTTGATTTAGGCCACAGTGACCAGGCCTTTTCATTCCTATAAGTTCTGTCTTTGGATGTGCCACCCTGAGAAGGGCCTGAGCTCTGGAGTGGCTGCTGTTTGCAACAGAGACAACATCTGAAGCAGTTAAGAGCTGCTGTAGCCAGGGTACCAAATCCTTCAATGTAAAGATGCCTGGATGGCAAGTTGTAGTGTCAGCTGTATGTATCAGCACAGTCACTCAGCAAAGATTATTTACTCTATTATAAAGAATTAAAGCTTAGATTTACCAGGAATATTTAATTTTATCATGAGAACAATAAATAAACCAACTTAGAGTGCTTATGGCCTTGGAATCTGGCAGATTGATGCCTGCCACTGCCTCTTATTCACTGTAAGCTTCATTTTCTCCATCTTAAAGTAGGGGTGGTCACTGTAAGCTTCATTTTCTCCATCTCTAAAGTAGGGGTGGTGAAGATTATTTCATGAGGCTCCTGCCCAAAGTAAATGTTACACTTTATTTAAAGAGTTTAGCTCATACCTGGTGCATCACATTCAACAATGATGACTCATATTTTTAAAGGATAATAATTAAAATGAAAATAACTTGATTAACTTTTAGTTTCAAGTATAGTACTTTGATTTTGAGGGGTGGGGCCGTAGGTAAGGGAAAGGATAGGATGAAAAACTTTCCCAGATCATCTCATTTGTGTGGCTGCTGATTCATTAGGCTATCCTTGTTATTGTATTTTATATTACGTTACACTACATTACATTAGTGTTATAATGCCAAAATGCTATATTCTTTTATTTTTTTTGTCTATTTTTTTTTTTTAGGGGCGCACCCATGGCACATGGAGGTTCCCAGGTTAGGGGTCTAATCCAAGCTGTAGCCGCCAGCCTACACCACAGCCACAGCCAGATCTGAACTGAGTCTGTGACCTACACCATAGCTCACAGCAATGCTGGATCCTTAACCCACTGAACAAGGCCAGGGATTGAACCCCCAACCTCATGGTTCCTAGTCGGATTCGTTTCCAGTGCGCCATCACAGGAACTCCCCAAAATGTTATATTCTTGATTTAAAAATTAAATGTAGTGGAGTTCCTGTCATGGTGCAGTAGAAATGAATCCCACTAGGAACCATTAGGTTGCAGGTTCGATCCCTGGCCTTGCTCAGTGGGTTAAGGATCTGGCATTGCTGTGGCTGTGACGTAGGCCGGCGGCTACAGCTCAGATTAGACCCCTAACTTGGGAACCTCCATGTGCCGTGGGTGCGCCCCTAAAAAAAAAAAAAGACAAAAGAAAAGAAATTAAATGTAGAATTTTTGTGAGTTTCTTTATTCTTTAATGTATGTTTCTAGGGAACGATGGGTATGAGACACTTTGAATACCCTAAAGGAATCCTAATTGTCGGTATCTGATCTCCACTCCTGAAAGTTGGGAGATTCCTATGTTTCTCGGTTTTTAACATGAGCTGTAGATCTCTAATACAGCTAAGTGGCATAGAAAAATGCAACACACCCAGACAAATCAGAATCAATCCAGAGCATGAAACTTATGACTCCTAAGATTAATAGACTGGGGAAGCGAGAGAAGAAAATTCCATTCTATCTGAGATCAATTCAAGAAGTCTGGTGGGTTTATCCAGGTGAACTAGCACTAGCATCACATTAAAGAATGGGATTTTTCCCATTAGCATTTGACTGTGCCTAGTTTGAGGTAGAGAAGTCAGCAGTTCAGCGCACCAAACCAGGGTAGAAAATGATATCAAATAGTTTTAAGGGACTAGAAAAAACTCAAATTATTCCAATGATAATGTCGAATTGTTCAGACAGAAATTAAATTTCAGACAGAAGGAGGTGAGAAAAGTGATTGATCTAGACGTGCATAGCCTAGACAAAAGCCAGCCAAAAACAGCCAAGGAACATTTGTATAGTGGATGGCATTGATTGAATCTACTGGGAAATCTTTGTTGGGGGACATTTTCCAAAACTTGTTCCACCCTAACCTATCCTGATTCTTTCCATTCACAGCTTCTGCCTATTGGGTTTGCTTTCACTCATACTCTCTCAGGGGTGAAACACATTGGTTTTTCCTAACTTCTTGTCACCTACCAGAAATTTTTCAACACAAAATTCTAGATTCCTTAATAATCTTTTCCTTTCATAGGAAAACAAAACAAAACAAAAAGAGTAGGCAGTAGAAATGACCTCTCAATTATTCAATAAAAGCATGTGCTTTTCTTTCCATTTGCTGTTCTGAGAGCATCAAATTAGTGCTAATAGACTGTGCTGATATGCTAATCCCTCAGAACACCAAATAGAATAGAATAGTCATGAAGTATATTTTAGGAACTAGATGAACTTATTTAATAGAAGGAATACACTAATGTTAATCATGATGCATTAAATGAAATTTTATTTATACAGTTACACAGAGACCACTGGTACTACTCAAAAAGTTTTTGAGTGCAACTTTACTGATTTTGGATTCTCATATGCTTAATACTTTAGAAACTGTTATCTTAGATCATTGGTTTTTAAAGATTTCAGGAGCTCTGTATGGGCCTTCTGTCACTTCTAATCAGTGAAGGATTCGGAGCATAAAACAGATTTAAAAGGAGACATTTTGTAAGTAGTTGTGATTCAGCATTCTAAACAATCCTATCGGGACCCATGGGAAAGTTCAGTCTAGTCTTCTTTCTAGCTACAGTGAGAAAGTTGGAAAAGAAAACAAAGGATCTTCGTTTAAGAATAAGACAATTTACCAATGCTAATTCTCAAAAATTGATCTTGAAAATTAAAACATCATAGTATACAACCCACCCAATATGTATTATCAGCATATAAAACTTCTTCAAGGAAATAATACATTTTGAAGAAATCATTTTTTAAATAATGTAATGTAAACGCTTTGCAGATTGATCAAATTCTTTCCATCCCCAACGCTGGCACCATGGTCCAGACCATGATCTCTTAACTGGTCTCCTGCATGTAGTAAAAATGTCCCTGCTCTTCCTGCTGCTTTTCCCTTTAAAATCTCCACATTGTAGTCAAAGTGGTCTATTTTAAAACACACATTTTATGTTAATCCTCTGCTTAATTTTTAATGTTACTACTTTCAGGGAGAAAAATGTCATCTTTTTCATATTGTCCCTTTCTACCCACCATTATCTTGAACACTTACATACACATCTTCTGAAGGAAGAGCAAACATCACCTTTTGTACAACCAAGTCCAGACTTCTTTCCAGGGCTGACTAGGCTTTGGATGGTATTGCTCCTGCTGTACTTCACTCGGACTTCCTACTTGCCAGATTATGCTGTGGTCACACCGGCTGATTTTCAGTTTCTCAGAAGCAGCAAATGCTTTCACTCATTAGAGCTCTGATTCTTGTGTTTTTGTTTTCTCAGAACACTTTCTTCAGTCCCTCCAAATGTGGTTCACCCTATGGTTTTAGATGCTATCTTCGTCTTTGTTTTACAAACAATGAAACTGAAGCCAGAGAGATTAAGTAACTCGGCTAAAGGCTAATTAACAGCAAATAAGTGGTAGAATTAAGTCCCTGGTAACCTTACTCCAGATCCTGGGTTCTTCTTAACCATAAGACCTCCATGTACCACCCTGCTGGTCTAGCTCTCAACTTAAATGTCCGGCATTCCCTGTTTCACTGTCTAAAGTAGGCTTAAGAGCCATTGTTGTTATTGTCTATTCCTTTCCTTATCTTCTCTCTCATATAATTTATCGCAATTTATAATTATTTATTAAAGGTAACTTGTTCATTTTTTAAATTGTTCACTAAATTAAAAGATTTCTGAGAATAAGATCAAATTTTATGCAGTACATAGACTCTCCTTTCGACATAAGCACTTGGCAACATTTTTGCTTGAAGTAGCCAAGTTCCACTGGGAGGCCAGGCAGGTGTTGGATATGTCTGTAACTCTTGATGACACAAAGTCATGTAAGGTTTAATAACTCCTTTTTTTCTGATTTTCATTCTGGTACCATCCTAACAGCCATATTACAAGGTTCTCTTTCATGAAAAAAGACAGAAAATAACAGAAACAAAGCAACAGAATTCTTTGGGATATCGAAGACAAATCAGTTACCTTCGATCTTTAGGTTTCTTCTTTTTCTTCCCCAAATTCATCTACTTCCCCCAGTTTGCTCTCTTTTTTGCTTATGCTTCTTGGCACCATCCGCTTGTAACCAGTTTCCAAAGCAGTATTTCAGCAGGACCTTCCAAATCAAAAATATTTTGGAACGAAGTTTAGGGAGGACTCAGATAGAATCATACTGAGTGAACTGACCTGGTGATATTAAAGGGGTTCTTTAAGCGAATGATTCTCTGAGAACATCAGTTAACAAAAAGCACAAAAACACAACCACAGAAAGCCAGCAAGTATGATATATTATTAAAAAGGTATGGAGTAGGGGCATTTATCTGACCGGTCACAGCTAGGAAAAACATTCCCACAAGTTGGCCCATTTCACCTCAAAATGTCCAAGGTGAAATGGAGCATCCTTTGTTTTATGCAAAGAAAATAATTCAGGAAGATGACAGTTTAATGATGTATGTCTTCAAAGGCCTGGGGAAAGAAAGTTTAAAATTAAATAAATTGAAGGACAGATAATTTAAAATATCACATTTGTTTTCTCTTTCATATTTTCTCTTCTTTCAATGAGCAGAAAGTGTATAACTATAAGGTAGAACATGGGTAGGACAAAAGGGGAGAAATAATGGGAGATAATGAAGAAGTTTGTAGCATTCTATATGTGAAAAAGTAACATTAAATTGAAGAAATAGAAATTGACATGTATTGCCTTCAGTTGTTATACAATACTGCATATTTGGAAATATTTGTAGTTATTAGAAATCCTGACTTCAGTGGTAAAAGACATGGGTGTCTCAGTTTTTGTCCTCCATGAGGGTCAAAGTAGATTTTCTAGTGAACAGCAGAATGTCAAGGAGCCCTTCTTTAAGAAAGTATAGTGACTGTCTGAGAACTAACTTGACACCAAAGAGAAATATTTGTATGTTGCTAAATCTCTTTCTTTTTCAGCAGAATAGAATTCCCATAGTTAGGTCATTACCATATTTTGACTTCTAACTCCTTGTCTTTATACCATTTGTGAACATATTTGAATATTGCAAAAGGTGGGAGCAACAGTTTCTCCACCAATTTCCATCTTTAATGTATATATATTCTTTACAAAATTCTGATGACATTTTATTTGAAGTGTTCAAAGTACCAGAAAGTCACTAGGTAGAGAGTTTGAGGTTGGCACTGGATAAAAAGACAACCTTGAACTAATTTTAAAGTTTGCAATTAGCAGAGATCACAGTGTGGCAAGTAAAAGTTTTAATGATAGACTGGTCCAGGCCTTGAGGTAAATTATGCATAATTATTCATAAGTGCTATTTTTGGCTTGCTTGATTTGTCCTAGACCTCTGGCTGAGGAAACAATTTGAAATAATTAGAGTACTAGTGCATTGACAATGATGAATGAATTGAATACTTCTTGTGCCAAACATGGGTCTTGATAGGAAGCAGATAACTTTGGCAACTGTGGTATTTTGTTATTGGCTCTCTGAAAGTAGAAAGTTTGTGTTGTTTTTTTGTTTGTATATGTGTGTGTGTGAGAGAGAGAGAAACACTTTTATAGGTTGTTTTTAAGGTCATTAAGGAGACTATGATTAAAAACAAACCAAAAGTAAAATTTTAAAAAGTTATTGCTCTAAAACTTATATAGTATTTATTTATTACTATCTAATCTTTACATGCTTATTGTTGAGAGTTGAAACTATGATAAATATATTAAATATAATTTCATATTAATTAAGAAACTTTAAATTTTAATTGCATGGAAAGTTTTTTAGTGTTTAGTATATTATATCCTAGTTAAGAAAAAAATATGCTTATATTAAATGCAATCTTTTTAAAATACAGAATGCTAAATAATTAATACATAGGAAGACTATGTATGTTAGCATATTTGTTTTAGAAAGTAAAAATAAAATGATATTTACTACATGCTAAATACCTATTGCTAAGAAAAGAAACCTTATCTTTTTATATAATGACATTTATGTATATAATTTTCAATGTTTGTAATCAATACCTGTTTTGAAATGGAAAATGTTGAGTAGCTCTGGTGTACCATAAGAAGATAAAACCAGCAGAAAAATTAAAGACAAGGAACCTTGGAAATCTATCTTTTAAATTCATTGTCCATAAATTATATAAAGCTTCTTTCTTAATTAAGCAAATACTCAGAAACACAATATATTCACATTTTTCAGTAGAATAAACACCAACAATTGTCTCTGTCTGGAGACAACAATTGCCTCTTGGCTGGAGATTTTTTTTTAATGAAAAAGCTTCAGCCCATTCAGGTCACCTGAATGCAAAAATTAGACTTCTTTTTTCTTAAACCATAAAGTAATTTAAAAGTATAAAAAGATTGAATTTCCAGCCTTTGAAATCCCACTCTGCTAATTGTATATGTTATTTTCTCTATTTTAAAACAGTTTCTTAAGATATTCAAACTTGCAGTAAAAATAGCATAACTTCTTTCAGATGGAAAATATATATTTCTATCTTATACACATTACTTACATATTAGCTATGCTTCTTAAATGCCAAATCTAATCCAATTGGATTATTCTTCATTACTTTTAACCATGATGAAATTATTTAAATGATATTGCCTTTTATATGCAGGATAAAGTGCAATCTTAAGTAATCTATACATAAAATAATCTACTCATTTGCTAATTGTTTTACATAGTAAAACAATTATTTTTTGTAACTCTTACCCCAGATGAAGAGGAACAATAGACATATGTGCATTATCAGATATATATTTCAGAACGCTGTGTCCTTGAACTTGAAGAAGTTGTTTCTGCAGCATCACTAGGCCATACAAAAAGAACGCCCCCTCAAGTTATTTCTTTTGCCATTTTATTCTTCGGTTTACAATCTAAATGTGACACAGCTTTGGTTTTACTGAGATGTAAATATCACTTCACAAATTTCACTTTGGTTTTTTATTTATTTATTTTTATAGAAAAGGTAGCATTTAATCTATTTTTCCTGAAGAATTTTGTTAATTTTGTTAATTTGGTTTTTGATTTATTTATTTTTTATAGAAATGGTAGCATTTAGTCTATTTTTCCTGAAGAATTTTCTTAATTTCGTTATTGGTGGTTATAGAAAAAGAGTCGGGTGAGTGATTCTGGAAAACTGTAAACTTTAATATTGAGATTAGCCTCATAAAAAGGAAGATTTCGCTACAGAAGTAGAAATACTAAAGTTTAAACATGGGGATACTTGGTTTAGTCTGTTTTATTTTCCTCAAAATAGCTTACTATATTACTTACTTATAACCTTGGAGGACACCTTACTCAGGTTCTCCATCCTGATAGAAATGGAACAGCAGTACTCTGCCAGTGCAGGTATCCCCTGGTCCTTTAAATACACATGCTTTGGTGGGCCAAGGAGCTGATGGTATATGAGTTACCATCTTACACAGTTTTCTTGTTTCACCTGCCACTCCCTCCTCTACTAAAAGGAGAGCAAGAGGGTAAACAGAGGGGTCCTGAGCCCAAATAGGAATATTGAACCCTAGATCTGAATTATAATTAAAGACTACTTGCAAAATAATATGTGGATGTGCATTGTTATTATCTTTGTTAGTAACCAAGGATTAAGTTCTGTAGTTCACTTGCCCAACAGGTCATTACAAATATGTTTACAGCATGAAAACCAAATGTATACTTTCTATAACCCCATTTTAAGAATGACATTCTGATACTTTTGCTCAGCTGCATAGGGAAGCAAACCCTTTAATAGGCTTGACCCCATGAAAAGGGCTTCCGTCTAGCATCACGACGTAGGTATGTATTTGGAAACAGGCACAAAATGGGCATCTGCATTACATGCAGATTTTGATGCATCATACTTAAGAGTTGTTTCAAAATTGTGTAAAGAAAGAAGCATTTTACCCTTTAAATTGAAGTGAAATGTTATACCAGAAGTTTACCTACTCCTGTTAAGTTCCTTGTGACAGGATTTTTAAAAGCATATCATATTTACCAAATGCCTTTTCTCTTTGGAAGCCAGGCAGATTCAATTTTGTGGCAAGAGCCCAATATTGAAATCTATGAGAACAGTGATTTTTCAAATTGATTGACTATCATTAATTAGCACTAAAGAAAGAGTTGCTGTCTTTTTTTAAGACGGAAGCAATGAGTTCTGACATACAATGTAGCAGGTGGTAAATATGATAGGTTTTTTTCTTATGATAACATAAATTGATATTTAATTTTGAGGCTTATTTCGAATAAATATGGTGGGACATAATATTACAGACCTCACCTCACATTTGTTATATTCTAAGAAAATGGCAGATGATAAAATAATGGGCAAGGAAATATCTTTTATGATTTATTTTGTTCAATAAGTTCTTAATTGCTTTGGGCTACAGCCTTAGGCTGGGCTTGTTTCCAAAGTGTCATTATTTATTTTTGTGATATGGTTTTTCACAGTGTCCCCAAAAATGTATTCTATTTGGGCAAGGCTCTACCTGGAGTAACTATGGAAAGCTTCCCAAAGGAGGGAGTTGAAGGAAGAGAAACAAAAAACAACCACAAAACCAAAAGTCCATGACTCCGCTTATAAATAATTTCAATCAGGAAGCACCATCTGATCACAACAGTCATGTTTAAACACATGGTTCATAGAGATTTGCACGTCATTGATAATATTTCCCTCAGGAGCACTGTGTGAGCTGCTGCAATCTTTCCATAGACAGAAGCACTCTGTTTGGGTGGAAGGCATTTTAAAATGGTTTTGTGTGAGATAGATGGCAATTTCTCCCATTCACTTTGTGTTTCTTCCTCCTCCCCCACAATCTCCTTTAAGATTGAAGCCATCAATTCATGTATTTAAATGTCCTTGGAAACTGAAAGTAATCTAGAAGGTTATTAGCATATTGTTATACATGTTAATGGCCTGACACCAAGGATGGGCTTTTTCTTTTATGGGTGTTGTTGTGAACATTACTCGTTTAAATGGGGAAAATCTTCCCCATTCAGAGTGTCGGCCCTGGCCTTTCATTCACTTGTCAGGAGCCCATTGTGTGCCCAGAACTTGTCAGAGGCTTCTAGAGGTTTAGTGGCAGCAGCTTGCCATTGAGAGCTGGGAAGAGAGCTGTTGGGGATGGGGGAGAGACTGGCCTAAGCAGCCAGGTGGTGGCCAACTGGCCAGTAACTGACAGACAATTTAACCTAACTAGGCTGTACAGTCAGGCCTGTGTTACAAAAGGCCCACATGTGTCCTTAGCAAGCTTCATTAACTCTTTTGGCTGGGACTATACTCCTCTGACATATTAATTAGTTGCAATGCTTTCTCTTACTCCAACTTAACCTTTCCATTGGTCACTCAAGTGGATCCATGGAAAGATATTAGAATAATATGTATGCAAAATTACTGGGAAAAAAATAACTGTAAGAGGAAAAAAATATCCCATTAACATTGGACTGATTTTATTTGAAACAATAATGTAAAAGGAAAAGGAGTGACCACTAATATTTTACTCAGAAAGATGATATATTCTATACCATTAATAAAAAATAGGACATCAGTTACTATAACTATATGCTGATAGGTATATAATTGTTTAGCTTTTGTCTTTGGAGTGAAAACAAAGGAAAAATACTATAAAATTATTTTTAGGCATTTTAGGCTATCTTAGTGACCAGAGTACCTTGACCTTGGGATAATAAATTGATTCATGGTTTTGTGTCATTTTTACAAATTAAGAGTCTTCATAAAGGAAAGCTATTATAAATGCTTTTTAAATTATAAAAAACATAGAGCATTCAGAATCTATAAAAATATTTCATATGTATATAAGTAGATATATATACACATACTTATAAAAGTATATTTTCTAATAAAAAATGATGAGATTTTGTGTTTGTGTTTAGCCTTGACTACTTTATATTACATAAGCAAGAGCCATGTCATGTGAATCTATGACAATACAGATATCTCAATTATTGAATAAATGATAAATGAACCTAATTTGTATTTTTTGTTTGTTTTGCTTATAGAACATTCCTTGGCAGAGATGGTCTATAGATATAAATTAATTTAGAAAAGTCCAAAGGCCAAAAATGCATTTTGTATCTCTGCTCTTGGTAAGCAATAAATCTTCAATGATATAATACTTTTAACTCTCACGGCAAATTAGTCACTTGTCAAGTCCATTGAGAGACTAATGGAGTCTTGTTTCATCATTTTATATCCTGTAATTTTTTTCTAACTTGAGCGAAGTTTTATATTGTATTTAGTTCAATATTCTACGTAAAATAAAACCAGGGAGTTCCCGTCGTGGCGCAGTGGTTAACGAATCCGACTAGGAACCATGAGGTTGCGGGTTCGGTCCCTGCCCTTGCTCAGGGGTTAAGGATCCAGTGTTGCCGTGAGCTATGGTGTAGGTTGCAGATGTGGCTCGGATCCCGCGTTGCTGTGGCTCTGGCATAGGCTGGTGGCTACAGCTCCGATTAGACCCCTAGCCTGGGAACCTCCATGTGCCGCGGGAGCGGCCCAAGAAATAGCAAAAAGACATTAAAAAAAAAAAAATACAGGCACAAGTACAATGTGTTACTTGTGTACTTACTGTTAAGTATATGAGTCTTCACTAGCTGTGTAAGATCAATCATTCTACAAGTAACTTTTGCCACTATTTTAAGCTGCATTGCTTGAGATAGAAGCTGTGTTCAAAACCTGATCATGAGCACTGCCCCTACTTACTTTTCGGTCAGCCTAGTTATATTATTCCCAGAGGTGTTATCAAATGGAGGGTTCTGCAGCTTACAAAATCAATGCTCACAAATGGCAGAAAGGAAAGGTGACTTTAATCAGAACGCCAGCAATCTGGGGTGATGGTGGACTAGGCATGCATTTCTCCAAAACCACCTCTGAAGATTCTACTGGGCCATGAAAGTCTTAAAGGAAGAAGGGAAGTAATCTCAGTAAATCATTGAGATAGAGGGTCAGAGTCTTTGCCATCCCTCACTGTGTGCAGGCTCCTCTATATATTCTCTTGTTCACACAGTTTAATCACACAGTTTGTTGGGGAGATTAGTGAAGGGGAAGCTAGGGAAAAAATCTGGTCATCATTAATTAACTTATTCTTCATTTCTGCTTCTTTAATCTATGGAAAGAACCAACAAGTTAGGCAAGATATTGTGAGATAAATAGATTTGAAAGGTGTGCCTGGGCCAGAGATGAGTAGAGCTTGGAGGTGCCTGGTCTAAAAGTTAGTTACAATATAGCTTTCCTATGTGACAAGAAAAGGGACTTCCTGCTGAGGGTGGTTCCTGCAAAGAGCTGCTTATGGCAGTAGTTAATTATTATGACTCTTAACTTAGATTGACTCTAAAATAAACATAGTCTAAGGCATTCTTGAGGTTTAAATCTAGATTGGTTAGTTGTAAACTATGAAAAAATTAAATACTGTCAGAGTTTAGGGAAAAAATGAATAATTCCTCTCAGACATTGGCTGATGTTTTTTGAACAGTGTTCAATAAAACATGAAGTGACTCCAAAAAATGGTGGTTAATGTTGGCAGTATGGTGGCATCCTGTTCTCAGGTGACCTCAATGTATATATTTTGAGGTATATGTTTTGGAGGCAGAGGGTTGATCTTGAAGGTAGAAGCAAGAAAAAATTCTCCAGTTTATTCTTGAGAATAAACTCAAGAAGAATATTTGTAAGAAAAATGAGAAACAGAAACAAGTTGTCATAATAGTTTTCATTTCACTTTATGTTTATATTTGATAATTAGCCAAAAATTATGTATAGAAATCTGTTTGTGAAAACTGCAAATTAAATATTGAGGAGGTTAGGGTTTTGCAGCATCTTCTCCTTGGCCTTCGGTGTCCTCATAAATTTACATAGCAATAAAATAAAGATGGTACTACCTGTCTTCAGAAGTGTGTGAGTTTTCTTCATAATCGGGAAGAACTCTGAATGGATTTGATCCAGGCAGAGATGTGGGTGGGTGTGGACATTATGAGTATTTCATTATTGTTTTTATTAGGAAAATGAGATTATTTTGCAGCTAAATACAATGAACTTACTATCTGTGGGTAGATTGAATTTGTTTGGATTTGTTTTTCAATCCATTCTAAACAGTGTGTTCACATAGAATTTGCATATCTCTTCAGGAAGTAAAATTATGAAGGTTGGAGAGAGTATATTTGCCCCATGTTCTAGCAAGTCCGTCATTTTTCTAAGAATCTCTGCCTTGAATATAAATTAGGATTTATTGGTATCCTTAATTTTCCAGTTAAATAATAATAATATTATTATTTAATAATAATAACTAGGCTGACCGAAAAGTAAGTAGGGGCAGTGCTCATGATCAGGTTTTGAACACAGCTTCTATCTCAAGCAATGCAGCTTAAAATAGTGGCAAAAGTTACTTGTAGAATGATTGATCTTACACAGCTAGTGAAGACTCATATACTTAACAGTAAGTACACAAGTAACACATTGTACTTGTGCCTGTATTTTTTTTTTTTTAATGTCTTTTTGCTATTTCTTGGGCCGCTCCCGCGGCACATGGAGGTTCCCAGGCTAGGGGTCTAATCGGAGCTGTAGCCACCAGCCTATGCCAGAGCCACAGCAACGCGGGATCCGAGCCACATCTGCAACCTACACCATAGCTCACGGCAACACTGGATCCTTAACCCCTGAGCAAGGGCAGGGACCGAACCCGCAACCTCATGGTTCCTAGTCGGATTCGTTAACCACTGCGCCACGACGGGAACTCCCTGGTTTTATTTTACGTAGAATATTGAACTAAATACAATATAAAACTTCGCTCAAGTTAGAAAAAAATTACAGGATATAAAATGATGAAACAAGACTCCATTAGTCTCTCAATGGACTTGACAAGTGACTAATTTGCCGTGAGAGTTAAAAGTATTATATCATTGAAGATTTATTGCTTACCAAGAGCAGAGATACAAAATGCATTTTTGGCCTTGGAAACACCTATCTTTTTTGATGAAAAGTTATTCAATTTTCTTAAGCATCGAATGAGATGTAAATAAAGTAAGTATCAGAGTATGATATCTATAGAGCTGATAATACTTTATGAAAGCGGAAGATTTGAAAAAAACTTAAGCTAATCAAATGCCAATGATTATAACAATATTTTCTGGTCCTGTATTTAAAAAAAATAAAATCAAGCTTTGTAAATCTGACAATCACAGCATTTGCAATGAAAAAAAAAACATGACAGCATTTTGGATACTGGTTTTGTTGTCTCAGTTTAATTAGAGGCATATAATAATAACATTCTCTAGTATTGCATAGTTCTTTTTCAGTTAAACAAAGCTTTGAAAATCTGATGACAATAGGTTTTGTAAAAGAAAAAAAGTGATAATATTTGAAAAATTTGACCCTGAACCTTTCACCTGAAGAAATAAACATGAGTTGGTTGTATTTGGCAGTAGAATGTTGTCTTTGAAAATATGCCCTTTTTATTTGATGTGATCCAAAATAATGCTTAAATAAATTGGGTCACAAGTGCCAGCACTTGATAATTTAAAGCATTGTAAAAATGATTGGTGTTTACAAGTGCAATTTACCTCAGGAAAATTTGGCACTCTTTAAGGTGGAAAAGTGTCAATATTTTATGATATATTTTATACCAACCATATTCAGATTGCAAGATCTGTTCCAGGTACAAGCTCTAGACAACTTTAAACTATTTAAAGTTGTGATTTACAGGTGCAGTATAGTTACTGCACTTGTAAACGATTAAAGCCTATCGTTTTTAAATATTAAAACCCAGGAATGGGCAAATACATAATATATTTTTAATATGTTGAACCATGTTGAAATATTCTTTTTCAGATCTTTTACTAAAATAATAAGGTTTTGTTTTCTTCTAATGGGCTTTCAAAATCACTATTCCCAAATATTACTTTGCAAAATTATTCCATTTTAAATGTTTTATTCCTACGAGTTTGTTCAAATAGTTTTCTTAAAGGAAAAGTTGCTTTCTAAAATTTTTCCTTTTGGTTTCTAATTTTATTCTGGTTCTCTGTGATTTTATTCTGATTCTCTTAGTCTGATACTCAATGTTAAAAAAGAGGAGAGAGGAGGAAGAGGAGGAAAGAGGGAAATGGGAAGGGGGAAGAGGAAAGAGCATGGAGTGGCAGAGGAAGGCATGATTATTTTCTAGGACTTATTTTCTCCTTCTATTTAGGTTTAATCTGTTTTGCTTTGTTTTGTTTTCATTGTTTTTGCTTTGGCCACCACCACCTACAATTGATGCTAACTTGAGGGCAACTTTGTTCCTATTTCATGTGCAAGTTCCATATTGGTTTGAAAGATATTTTCAATATTCTAATATAGATATTAAGTTTTCTTGCCTTTTCTTTTTTAAAAGTTTTAAAATTATTATTTGTCTTTTTGCCTTTTTCTAGGACCTCTCCCTTGGCATATGAAGGTTCCCAGGCTAGGGGTCTAATCGGAGCTGTAGCCACCAGCCTACGCCAGAGCCACAGCAACGTGGGATCCGAGCCGTGTCTGCGACCTACACCACAGCTCACGGCAACACCGGATCCTTAACCCACTGAGCAAGGCCAGGGATAGAACCCACAATCTCATGGTTCCTAGTCAGATTCGTTAACCCCTGCGCCACGACGGGAACTCCTCATGCCTTATCTTATTCCGTTTCTGTGCTTGTGATGCAAATATCAATACAATCCAATTTGGGGCTATCAGTAGCATAGCACAGTAGAAAGTTTATAGGTATGGGTACCCAAGCTGAAAAACTTAACTTGGAGATATCTTTTATCCACCAACTCTTTATTCTTGTCCTAGACATGTCATATTTCAGTAAATTTTTTAGAATGAGAGAAAGAACATGTCTCATAGAGGAGTAAATGACAATATTTTTAAAAGCACTTTACACATATTAGCTGCCTTAAATACTGCTTAGAACAAAGAGTGTTTTAAATGTACTTAACTATATCAGTGAATGCATAGTAAGATATTTTCAGTGCCAGAATTTGTTGTGTAAGTTACTTGGAATTTATTTGGAATGCAGTATAGAAAAATGAATTGAGAGGAATAAAAACTTCAAAAATAACTTTTAAAATATGTAATTTTGATTTTTATGATAATTAAAAGACATACAAATTTTGTTTTTAGTGTTTTAGACAGTGATGCAACAACAAACATACGCAAAACGCAGATACAAGATGTATCACACATACACACACAAGATTTTTCTAGATGTTGTTGAATAGTTTGCAAAATCAAAAACATTTGCCTACACGTAGCTTAGCATAAATGTGTGTGTGTGGGAGGAGGGGTCCACAGCTTCTCAAATTCGTTTGGAATTTTCTTAAATATTGCAATGGTAGATTTTCTTCTTATATTTGATTCCATATCTTATAATAGATATTTTTACCTCTAAGCATGTACGCAATGCTAGCCAGCTACCTGCCAGCAATTCTCTGCAGCAGGTCTGCAGCAGACACTTGTCTGGGTGTTGTGCATGCCTTGGTGTACACTGACAACTGAGTGTTGAAATCTCTGGGGGGCTTCCAGGAGCGACTGCAAGTCTGATGCCTTAGATTGCCTGTCTGCATTTGGAACTCTAACAGTAAAAAAAGATTTATCTCTCATGCATCTGCCTTCTCTCTTCTGCTGATGTTCTTTCTCCCATTGGTAGGATTTCAGTCAACAACTTCAAAGACTGACATAGGCTGACAGCACACTGCAGATGGGAAGGGTTACCTTTATCCTTTTCTCCTTTGGATTTCATTTTTGTCAACATTGTCTGAAATCATCAATTAGATTTAAGATTCCCAAAAGGGTTTTGGAAAGCCACTTGAAGTGCCAGATAATGTAAAAACAAACAAACAAAAAAAGCAAATATTCAAATGTAAGTTCAAATTAGTGATTGCAAATTGAATGCACTATTTTATCACAGCACCCTGTACTTCTCCCTGTGGGTAATTTAAACTGTCGTATTGTCCAGTCCATGTGTTTTATATTCATATTCTCTATTTTCTGCTACCCATTTTATTTTCTCTTCTTCCATTTCTCTTTCCCTTATTCATTTTATTTCTCTTCTATTTAGCTATTGTTCTATTCAAGGAAATGTTATCAATTGATTAATTTACTATATCCAGTATTTTCCAAAAAAGCTTGAGGCACAAAGCAAAAATATAATGTCTTAAGATAATGAAAACAATACTCTCCCAAAGAAACAAAACTACTGGAGGAAAATGACAAAAGGTGGGCTATACTGATATCTATTTAATAAAGATATACTATATTTCTATTTTGAATTTTACCAAAATATTGAAACTAATGTTTTACCAATATTGGGACTTCATCTTGTGTATGATAGTCTTGAAATATTGAGAACAATCATTTATTAAACCACCTCAAGTTGTAGTTCCCTTACTTAGCATTATGATTTATAAGTATCACATAAAAATTTCACATCTTTTAACTGGATGTGAACAGTATTTTGAGGGCTTATAATCAAGAGGCACATGAAGCCTTTTTAAATATGTGAAAATTTCAATTCATTTTTAAGTCATTTATTACGACTTATAAGTATGTTTGATTTCTGTCTGGATGTTCCTTTTTTTCATTTCTAGAAAGATGGGGCCAATATATAAAAGAACGCTATTAAATAACTTATAATTTCACTTACATTATAGTTGATGAATTAGAACTGGAAACTTATCTTTGGAGATATATGGCATTGCAAAGATGCACCAACTGTTTTGAAAGAAATTCTTGTTCTGAACTTTTAGACCTTGAGGGATAATGGCCCCTATGAATCCATTATTAATTACTGTAGTTGGTACATTATCTATAAAGTTTATGGATTAGAAGGACTTTGCTTTAGTTACTTTAGATGTATTGAAAAATATATTTTATGGATTTTTGTGTTGTGGGTAATATTATTTCTGAATAATGCGATCTAATATTTAAAATAATAGTTTTAAGAGTATTACATCTTAAAGGATATATATATTTAAAAGCACTTGAATACCTTAACCTATATTTGCTGACATAAGAGTTTCATATATTTAGGGATAAGTAAAGAAAAATAAAGTATATATTTTATATCAATTCCTGTTTATCAGTAACATCTGACTCAAAATTATTTCTGTATGCTTAAGGTCAAAACTTTATTGCTTTTGGTCATGGTATATCATGCTGTAAAAAGAGTAAATATTTGTAGTATAGGAACTATAGATATAATGTAGTATTTACATATAAGCTTTTCTAAAAGCTTGGGGTACAAAATATATCACATATTTTATTATAAAATTAATTTTGTTCTTTTTTTAACTTGAAGAAAATAATTTATCTTCTAACTAATCATTTTAGAAATGTTATTTTGGTTTCTTCCAATGTTAATTACTTCATGAACATTTTCATGTTTTATCAAAGATTCAAAGAAAAATAGTGAAATGATATTGGAAAAAGAGATTATTTGAATGTCTAATTAATATGTCTCTAGGATTTTTCATAGTGTCATACTGATCTCTGATCTCTATAACCTCTGATCCTTCCCTCAATTATTGCTTTGGAGTGAGATGTACACAGGGTTGTCAGAGAGGGGGTTTTAAATAGGTCTAATTAAAGAAAAAGAAGAGGAGCTTTAAGAATGAGTTAGTGTCTGACTTTATTTCTGGAATAATAAAACACATACTCCATCATTTGAGAAGAAAGAATTCATGTGATCCATACTGAGTCTCTTTATGATCTTTGGTCCAGGCTAGTCCAAGGGGAATGTAAATGTATAAAGTTTGAATCTTCTCTCATCTTTTTTGTTTGGATTGAGGTCACTAATGGGGCAGAGTGTGGTTAACTGTAGTGAAGACAGCCTTTGAGCCAATGCTAAGCGTTATGTTCAAATGCTGCCAATACTTTTAAACTCTAACTAAAAAAAAAAAAAAAAAAATCTTCAAAAAACGTGGACAATGAAATCCTTGTCTAGCTCCTTTTTTACTTTTTCCTATTAACACATAGAGTCACAAACCCGTGTTACCAAGTCAAACACACTCACACTTGTAGATACATGTTCCCAGCAGGGTTTCATTTGTGCTTGGTGCTGCGGTTTGGTGAAAAACCCTCTCATGTGTGTAGTTGTTTTCATTTTTGAGCTTGTCACAGCATGAAATCAGTCTCAGTGAGAGCAGGTTTTTTTTTTTTTTCCTTCTTTTTAATACCCTGAGACTTAGAGTTCAGGTAATTTGAATGTCTGAATATGCAGAAATATAGCTCAAGTGTGGTTTGTTTATTCCCATCCATTCCTATTAGGGAAGAATAGAAAAGTTACAGTAAAACAAAATGATGTGTAGTTAGTTGAAGATGTTTGGAAAACCTGTTCTTTTTGTGTCCATGTTTTTCTAGAACAGAGTGAATAATTTCTTCCTTAAAAATCCACAAATGCCTAGTATACCAATTATAAGATATTCAAAAAAGATCTCTATTACAGCCCTCCTTTTCCTTTCATATATCTAAAATATCTTCGTTAGACCAGGCTTGAGTGTAACATGTTTGGGCATTGTTGTTTATACGATTCCAATCCTGAGTTTCTTTCTTCTTTAAGTTTTCCACTCTACCAGAAACTGAGTCAGGAGTTAGTTTCTCTTGATTTTAGGAGCTGTACACTCAGTTCCCCAAAGAGAAAGATGAGACCATATCCTTAAATTTATAGTGTGTATATTTGCTGACTGGCATGCGACAGGAGTTCTGGTTAGAAAGCCACAGCTCTAAGATGCTTTGGGTCAAATGTTGTTTTGACATTATGCTTACTTTACAATAATCAACATATTAAACTGAGGAGAGTTTGCTCATATATGCAAAATGCAAAGTATCAAAAGCAGCAGTTTAGTAGCATTATAGGGCCAAGCAAGGTTAAGGTTTGCTTGCTTTGTGGTGCAGCTGATAAAACAATTGGACTGTTTCCAAGATTCCTTGACTCCAGCTTTGTCATTTATTTTTCTCTGTCATTATTTTTTTAAGGGAAAAAAATAAAAGACTTGTTTCCATGAAACTCTGAGGTAGTAAACCTGTACTTTACATGAAAGAAAAACATTTTTTTTTGCAAGTGAAATCCATATGGAAATACTCCAGCAAGTTCTGTTTGTATAATTTGTTAAGACTTATATAGGAGGAGCTAAAATAATTTCCATAGAGTTAAAAAAAAAAAGAGAGAGATTTTGCCACTCATTTGACCAAGATGCGGACAAATCACATGAATGGTTAACCATTTAAAACAGAGCATTTTCCATACTCTCTCTTAAAATTTGTTTTCATAGTTTTGAAAATACTTCTTTGTATTAAACATAAATGCTCCTATATTATAATCAGGCAATTCAGGTTTGACAGACTTCAAATAATCTCATAGTTTTGTTATTTAAATTACTCAATCTGTTTCTGTTTATACTACAGTTCATTCTTTTTAGACTTTCAATGAATTTACGCATATTTATTGGATATCTACCTTGTCCTCCAGATTGTTGTAGGTGTTTTAAAGAACACAGAAAAATTCCTGAGGAGTGTACACCTAGTTGAGTAAATATAACAAAGATGTATAAGATAAATGAATAATGCCAGTTGTCTGGATCTTCTGATTATTACTGAAAAAAATTTTATAGCAAAAGGTAGCAATTATAGGCTGTGTCATAGTTCAGTTTTATACACTGATTGATATTTTTGAGGAGATAGACATTCAAATGGATCAGCTTGGCAGGTAATCAATACCTATCTCAGAAGAGGATGCAGTAAAATAAACAAGAAAAATAATTAAGAGAGAATATGATGGAGATGATAGTGGGGAGAGATGTTAAGTGTTTAACACTGTGTTTTGTCCTAAACCTGTTTGATTTTCTAAATTTTTAGTGCCTCAATCGGTAAGCATGCCTTAAATGCTGTTTTCCAGTGTTATAGATATCAGTACTAGCAACATACTTTAAGGAGTAGGGGCTTAAACAAAATTCCGTGTTCAAAAATTATGAACAATTTTAGCTTAGTGACTACAAAGTATTAAACCAAATGCAGACCCCTTTAAGCATAGAAGCTCCTGTAGCTGCATTGATCACATGCCCCCAAAGCTGGCACTGAAAGCATGGTGGAATGACAGTCTCCAAAGTAGGACCCACTTCCCAATTCTTCAGATTATTATTCCTTGGCAAAATACTAATACTTTCTTTAAGGGTTGCTGGGGAGATTAATGAAATACTGCATATAAACTATTTAAGCAGCCATAGCCATTTAGAGGCCATCTGATAAATGGTAATTCTTATTTCCATTCTTATTTGTATGTTAGCTCTCTTTCACTATAATTTTTCTCTTATTTACCAACACATGCAATTATGACTTTCTCTTCTATTCTACTCCTGGTCCTTTACTTTTCTTTTCCACAGTTTTAATCAACTTTTCCCAACCCTTCCTTTCACTGAAAAATAAATACTAGTCTTGTTCCAGCCTTTATTTCCTATAGCAAGGGCATACTCAGTGTGGCACTTTACTGTCTCAATCATGCCTCCATTCTGAGAACATTCTTTCATCAAATTCTCTTGACATCTGTAAAAGATCAGTCCAGGAATCTATAATTGCTAGCAGTATAGTCTGTGCAGTACAGAAAATATGGCTGTGCTTCATGGAGAAGAGCCCAGTCCTTGAAGTTTGAATATATCAGAGTGTCCTTTAAAAATAAGAGTTAGGAATGCACTGATAGTTTGGTGTAGGAAATTTTATAGTTTGAATAGATGTCAAATTGACTCTTATATATAGTCCATGTAGATTTTTACTTATTTCAGTAATTTCAAGAGATGCAATTACCTTATGCCAGGAAAAGGAAAATGTTGAAGTCTTGTTGAATAATAAAAGGAATATATTTAATGTATATACAGTATAAAATTTGAACAGGAAATGTAGGGCTTAAAGTTTTAAAAAAATTACAGGCATTAAATTTGTGTGTGTGTATGTGTGTGTAATCCTTTTGCTTTACCCAGAAATAGAATGTATGTGAAAATTGAGATATAACCAACACAAATTTAGCCTATCTTTCTAATTCTTTAACAATATGAGGGAGGTAACTATTCCCTACTCACTTTTTTCAAGGGAATCTTAGAAAGATAAAAACTATCTCTATATGTTGTAAAAATCTGCACATTACAGCTTTCTAGAATCATGTATTATCTATTACTTTGTTTTAAAGTGTTTTAAATGAAATTCATCTCTGATAAATAACTTGGTCTTTGGATTAATGTACACAAAGCATCCGCTGAAACTTTTTAGAATGTCAGACATTTCTGAAACTGAAAAGAAAATTGATTCTAAAATATGATTTTATTGTAGGATTCAGAAAGGCAATTCTTTTTTTTTTTTTTTTGTCTTTTGCCATTTGTTGGGCAGCTCCTGCGGCATGTGGAGGTTCCCAGGCTAGGGGTCTAATCGGAGCTGTTGACACCAGCCTACGCCAGAGCCACAGCAACGCGGGATCCGAGCCGCATCTGCGACCTACACCACAGCTCAAGGCAATGCCGGATAGTTAACCCACTGAGCAAGGGCAGGGATCTAACCCGCAACCTCATGGTTCCTAGTTGGATTCGTTAACCACTGCGCCACAACGGGAACTCCAGAAAGGCAATTCTTGAAGTCAATTTCTAGTATAATTTTAAACCATCCGAATTCTTGAGCTAAAGTACCCTGATAATTAAAATAATTATCAAGCTTCCACTATATTACATTTAAAGGTATCTAGAGATTTAGTCATTAAATGTATATATGTACCTCTGAATATGTTATACACACAATTGAAATTAAATATAAATTTAGAATTGTACCTCATAAACATGAATTGAATATCTCATATATTCCCCCTGCCACACATGGGCACTTATGTGTTTTTCCCATTTTAGATTGTTCCTGCTATGAGTTGAATGTTCATGTGCCCCACACCCCCTCAGTTTATATATTAAAACCTAAATCTCCAATGTGATGGAATTTGGAGGTGAGCCTTTGGAATGTAACCAAGTCATGGGGATTGAGCCTTCTTGAAGGGGATTAGCGCCCTTATAAGAAGAAACTTGAGAGAGATGATCTCTCTGCTGTCTGCTGTGTGAGGATACAAAACAAAGATGGTTATCTGAAAATCAGGAATTGTGCCCTCACTAGACACTGGATCTGCTGGTGCCTTGCTCTTGGTCATCACAGAGTTTTTAGAATTGTGAGAATTGAAATTTTGTTGTTTAAGCCACCTAATCTTTGGTCATTTCTTATAATAACTTGAGCTAAGACAATGTTGGATCATGCTTTGGGTATAATGCGCAAGTTTTGGTCTTTTCTCAAGGCTTGCAATTAGATCTTCTCCTGCTGTGCCACTTCACCATATACCCAGAGAAATGTTAACATTTTCCTGATCACAGCATGTACTAAACCCATAGGGCCACAGTATTTTAGTATTTTCAGTCGTGCTCCTTTTCTTCTCTATCATGCCCTTAATCATTGTCTAAAATTCTAAAATATTGTACATACATACACATATTCCACACAGCCAATTTTTCTCTGTGGTGATTTAATCTAATTTATTAAAAAAAAAAAGGATTTGTTTAAAGTAAACAGATGCATTCTGGATCTTGCCTGTTAATAATGATAATTTCTTTTCAAAGACTTTATGGTCTTATTACTTTATGAGCAGAAATCTTGAATTTTCAACTCTTTATACATTTTTTTGATTCAAGAAGTAGCCATCATTTTTTAAGAAGCAGATACAAATTTTTATACAGGCATCCTCTCTAGAATTCCCTTGGAAAATTCTAGGCTCGTATGTAAAAGTCTGCAATTCTGTATATTAAATAAAATTATTGAAATTTAAATGATCAATGAAATATTCTATGAATATAAAAATGTTATGTGTGTAATTTTTATAAATATTTTCACGTGTCAAGTTTTCTTGCTGTTTTTTAATGATTTGTTCTTTTTCTTTTAAAATATTTGATGGATTCAGAGCAACATTTTGAGTTTTTAGGATGTTGATATTCTTCAAATGTTTCAAGGACCAAGTAGTTAATAGAGATCACTGGCAAAAGATGGTAGTCTTTCCTATGCAACTTAATCTCTGCTGGAAATAGAAAAAACAGTTCTCCCTAGGGGAGAATGTTTTTTGAGGTTTTGTTTTGTTTTTGTATTTAGTTTTTTTTTTTTTTTCATTTAGGAAGCAAACATGAGAGCATGTAAAAGTAGTTGAGTGGCTGGTTGATTTGTTTGCATGACTTCATCAAAATGGAACTCCCTGCACAGCCATAATATCTTCATACATTGCAGGCCAGAGGGATTTTGTGGCATCAAAACCATTGCACTTGATTTGCGTTTAAAAGACTTCCATTCATTGGGTTGGTGGTTTACATTGGCATTAATCTAATTACATTCCGGTTGTTTTGAATTTAGTTTAGATATGCCATAAGTGATCCTACTTTAAAATAATCATATGCAGAAATTACAAAGTAGCAGTCAGTAGAGGACTTCTAAAATAAACAAGCACTGGAACAACCAAACTCTTATGTTTTTCAGGAATATAATCCAAAATATAAACACATGCTGAAAAGCTCTTTAAAAAAAAATCAATGAAAGATTTTTCATAGCATTCAAATTTTTTCATGCCAGAATTCCTGGTGTCCATTGTGATTGCTATAATAAAATGAAACAGAACTCTTGAAAATGGAATCGTTTTACCATTTTCCTTCTGTTTTTCTAATAAAGTTGGATGTTTTGTAGCAAGATCATGATGGGGATTCAGGTGGGAAGAAAGGGCCCTTAGGAAAAGAAGCAGAGGTGATATTAGGATTTCCAAGAGAGCAAGTATTTCTCCAGGATTAAATCACACAAGTGCTCCCAAATTTTGTGTCCATTACCAACAGGGAGATTAGTATCTCCAATTTGGAATGCATGTTCTTGATTTTTTTGTGTCTAAAATAGGAGAGTCAACTTTATTATTTGCTTTCTCTTTTCCTTATTTCTCAATTATTCTTCTGATATGAGCTCTGTCTTTATCTGCGTGGGCTGTGAAGACAATGTATGCCTGAGTATGTGCAACTATAATCAGGGTGCTAAGAACCTAAACCTAGAACCATTATGCTGTCCTTTGATATATACTTCAAAGTAAAGGGCATTCCCTCCTGGTCCCGTGGGTTAAGACTCTGGTGTTGTCAATGTTGTGGCTCTGGTTATAGTTTTGGTGCGGTTTTTATCCCTGGCCCCCTGCTACAGATGAGGCGATTAAAAAAATGTAAAAACAAAGTAAAAATACCATTAGTAATACGAGAAAGGTTAACAAAGTTGTAGCTTTTCCCCTGAAAATAACTTATTTATGTTTATTTTTTGAGTATATCAAATATATTTTTAGTTTTTAGAAATCAAAAAAAAAGAAAAGAAAAATTTGTTGAACTTGCTGTTCCATAGGTGCATATTGATCTGATTGCTAATCCAGCACTAGTAGATGAATTAGACATTTAACTGGCTAAGTATGCAGGAATAGATTTTGTTTGATATATATCCAGTAGATGATAAAGACTTCAGGGTTGTTAAGTAATTACCAAATGTCCACAGATATTGCTAGAAACAGAATTAGAAATCAGGTGTCTCAACTGTTCATTTTCTCATACTCCCCCCCCCCCCCAATAGTTCAGTATTGGATGATTCAGTATTGGCTAAATGACTATATCTTTTACATCTTTTCTCAGGCTAAAACTTCACAAAGTTTAGAGTAAGTGGGGTTTAAAGAATGTATTTTGCTTCTCCAGTTATTTTCTCTCATTTTTCCCTTCATGTAAGTCCTCACCCTCTCCACACAGCCTGCCCCTGTACCCTATATGCCATCAGAGTATTCTTGGTTCAGATCATCACATTCTTATGCAAATGACAGTTTAGGGTTGATATGCTATCATGCTAAGGGGTGTGTCATGTGCAGGGACAAGTGGCCTGATTTAGATGAGTGGACTTTCTTAGCTTAGAAAGTGGTATTTTTAGCAGAAGATGACCTTCTTGTCAATCAGTCAAACTTAAAGCACCTGCTTATTTTATATGCAAGAAAGGCCCTTTTCTTTCTCCCTCTCTCCCACCCTTCCTTCCAACTTTCCTCTCCTCCTTTCTTCCTCCCTCTCTTCTTTCTTTCATTCCTTCCTCCTTCCTTTCCTTCCTTCCTCCCTCCCTTCCTTCCTCCTTTCCTGCCCCGCTTCCTTCCCTCCTTTTCCCTCCTTCCTTCCTTCTGAGGTGGATATTTCTGGAAATGAGAACCTAAATCACATAATTATATTTTTGCTTAGCACAGTTAGTGACTCCATCTTACTTTTCATGTACACGCCTCTCTATGTAAAATCTCACTGTACTATAATGAGATATTAATCTATCTTGACACTAGAGTGTGACTTCCTCAAGGGTATAATAACCTTTGCCTTGTCTGAGAGGCCCAGGGACCGGTCTGAATAGCTGGGCTCAACCGTATAATGGTATAAGTTTTACCTATCAGTATATGCCCCTTTAATAAAATGTAGACCAGATGGTAAGCTTACAACTCACCTACAGCTTAGTTTACATTTTTTCTTAAATTTTTTTTTTATTATTTCAAAAGGAAAACTGCTTAAACTCATTTTCCACTGTCACAAATTCAATTACATGAAATGAGAACAAGTCAAACTGCACATTGAGAAGTATTTTCTGATATTTTGTTAGTTGTGCTTGTGTAGTACTGCCAATTACATTTATTAGCCCTAAATATTAAACAGCTGGCAGAATTCCATTGTATATAAATAAGACATTTGAGACCTGGACAAATGCCATTTTGAATATAGCCAGCTGGTGCTTTTTACAGTTTCATTCAGCTTAGCAGTACTGATTCCACAGTACACTCTGTGTTTAGGTAAATGACAATAGAAAAACAGGTTGTGAATAGGGAATTTTGTAGGAAATTCCATTGTGTAGAAATATACCATTTCAGAGACTTGTTAAACCAAGGAAATGATACTTTGTGCACCTGTTTGTTGAATTTTTTTTGTTACCTGATCTGTATTTTCAATCTTTAATTTTCTATGGGCCCATTTTGTAGAGCTCTTAGTAATGTGATGCAAAATGATTGCTGCTTTTTTAATTTTTTCTTTTCCAATAAATTAATTTTTTCAAGTTTATGTTAATTATAAAAGTGTATTGAACTTAACAATAGTACACAGTTTAGATTCTCACTTCATATGGTGAATTTACTCTTTTAGGTTGCTGTAGAATTTAATTTTTATTTTCACCTGAATGCCCTACCTTTGTTAAGTTACTGTGTAATTTTTATCATGTTATTACATCAAATGTCTTTTTAAAATGTAAATATATAATATTATTATATCAAATAAGATATGGAGATAAAAGTTGGTAAAGGTACTTGAACATTTATGAATATAGTGAATATAAAGTAAGTGATAATTCAATAAAGTGATGATTTGGGCTTATTAGTGCAATTCTAAAAATATTTCCTTGTTTTGATTGACCTTGTGTATTTTTAGAATTAATTGGTAAATATCATAGAAAATATTTATTTATTTATTTATTTATTTATTGTCTTTTGTCTTTTGTCTTGTTGTTGTTGTTGCTATTTCTTGGGCCGCTCCCACGGCATATGGAGGTTCCCAGGCTAGGGGTTGAATTGGAGCTGTAGCCACCGGCCTACGCCAGAGCCACAGCCACGCGGGATCCGAGCCGCGTCTGCAACCTACACCACAGCTCCCGGCAACGCCGGATCGTTAACCCACTGAGCAAGGGCAGGGACCGAACCCGCAACCTCATGGTTCCTAGTCGGATTCGTTAACCACTGCGCCACAACGGGAACTCCAGAAAATATTTATTGATATTGTTGTGTGAATGTATGAAAAAATCTAAATTAAGCCACAGCCCTGTCACTATAGGCTCCTGAGATAATTGGTCATGACTTAGCTCTGTGCCATCACTTTAATGAGTTGTGTTGAGGAATGCACTATAGCAACTCTCTTTACTTGTTGGAAAATAAATCTATTACATATTAATAAACATAGAAAACCTCTTAGCACCTCAATCACTTTCATTTGACAAACTTAAATATATTTTAAATTAATATAAGAAGTTGGAGTTCCCGTTGTGGCTCAGTGGTTAACGAATTCGACTGGGAACGATGAGTTGCAGGTTCAATCCCTGGCCTCGCTCAGTGGGTTAAGGATCCAGCTTTGCCGTGAGCTCTGGTGTAGGTTGCAGACGCGGCTCGGATCCCATGTTGCTGTGGCTCTGGTGTAGGCCTGCGGCTACGGCTACAATTGGACCCCTAGCCTGGGAACCTCCATATGCCGCAGGAGCGGCCCAAGAAATGCAAAAAGACAAAAAAAAAATAAAGAAAGAAAGAAAGCAATAAATAAATAAATAATAATCTTAAAAAAAAGAAAAAAGATACAAAATTCACAAGCCAGACTGCCAACTAAGTCTCCTTAACCCCAAAATGCCTTAAGATACAATTAGAGGAGTGCCTGTTGTGGTTCTGTGGTAAAGAATCAGACTAGGATCCCGCGTTGCTGTGGCTCTGGCATAGGCTGGCGGCTACAGCTCCGATTAGACCCCTAGCCTGGGAACCTCCATATGCTGTGGGAGCGACCCAAGAAACGGCAAAAAGACAAAAAAAAAAATCAACATAAGAAGTATAACCTAAGTAAAAATAAGCAATGTGAAGAAATATACAATTTTAATGGACAATATAAAACAGCTTACTTTATTCTAATCATAAAAAAGAAAATTTTCTAATATGTGGCATTTAGTTTTCATTTGTTTTGGGATTCAATGATTTGCATTATAAAAAAAGAAATGAATTCATTTTTTTTGAACAGCTGAACAATTATACATTTATTTTACATAATACCATAAATCAATTTAAAAGTATGAATTAAACAGATGTCCATTATATATTAATAAATTTTTAAAGCATCAAAACAATACTTGAGAAATGGTAAAGGATGGGTGGATTTTATCAATGTCAGTATTCTGAGTGTAACATTACCCTATAGTTTTATAACATTACCTTTAGTGGTATACATTACAGTACATAGTGTTTCTCTGTATTATTTCTCAAAATTATATGTGAGTCTACATCTCAAACTTTAAAAATTGAATAAAAAATATTTCCAGTAGTAGATAATTGGGGTCTTCTCTTCCCCTACAGTGAAACAAACACCTCTTGCCATTAAAAATAAAATTTTTTTGGAAGCCAACCCATCTTTGTTTCCCCCAGTTAAGGGAAGAGAGACTCAGCTTTGAAGGTCTTCGGGCCCAACTCCATCTCCCTAGAAGTATGGGAGGACTGTAAAAAGCTAACATGGGCCGCTCTAGCACACCTCGGAGGTCTAAGTCTTGTTAGTCCAGAAGGAAATGTGGCTCTTTTCTGCTCAGAGAGGGGAAGGCTCTCTTTCACCCAACTGTCTTTGGTTCCCTCAGACAGTCATGCCCTCATGGATCTGCTCCCTGGGCACCCCTGGGAGGATGTCATGATCACCCTCACTGCTCCAAAGACCTCATTCTTTCTCATAGTTACACCTTTAGTACTCACATGTAGCACTTCCTCAGTGAAATGTTGTTGAATAAATAAATAGATGAAGCACATCCAGATTGGAATAAGCCAGCTAAAGTCTCATTTTATAATGGGCCCACCAATGACATCCCTGCTACTAAATGCAATGGCTTAGTCCTCAACCCTCAACTTTCTTATCCAGCAGGAGCATTTGAAAAAGCTTATCATTAATTATTTTCTTCTAGAAACTTTTTCTTCATTTGGTATTGAGGCATAATTTCTGTGGTTTTCTTGCTTTACTAGTCACTTGTCTTTTGGATCTTTTGCTAGACTCTCGCAGTATTCTTGATTTCCAATAAATGAAGAACTCCCAAACTCACTTTTTAAATCTCTTATCTCCACAGTTATTTCCTAATCATTTTTACCATCTGTATATTGAGGAGCTCTGCATTGTATCTCTCTCTTCATTTGGTTTCTGAATTCTAGACTCACAAGGACACAGGCTTGTTGCCATCTTTGCTTGGATGTCTAATAGGCATTCATAATTAATATATATAAAATGCCTTTATTTTCTTCCACCGACCTGTTCCCCCTGCAATTAATTTCGTCTTGATAAACAGTTTCCTTCCTCACATCACTCAGACCTCTGTTCATATCAGTTACCAGCATAGTGGTTCTTGACCACTGTATCCCTTTACTCTCTTTGATTTTTTCATTATCTGGTCTATTTCTTTCCCTAGAAAATAAGTTCCTTTGTTTTCTGGTGTTTTGTTTTGTTTTAGTTTTTGCCCCCACTGGCTTTCTACCCAATCTTGAATAACTGCCTAGTTTATAATAGGCCCTTAGTAAATACTTTTGAATGGATTGAATGTAAGTCTGTAATACGTGCTTCTTGCATGTTCTACCTAGAACAGAAGCTTGTGCCTGGAGTGTAGTAGTTAAATGGATTCCTGTCTGCTTAGAAAGTGTTTATAAAAATTTATGAAGGGAATAAATTTGACTCCCTTTCAAGAGTACAAAGAGGATTAAACTAAAAATAATTGATCCTACATTATGAAATGAGAAGTATACCATAGACTATAATGAATATGAGATTGCCATTAATGTCTATATTTTCATTGCATTAGTATTAATCCCCAATTATTCATTCCAAATATAGTATTGAAACCATACTAAGAAACCCAGCTCTATTCTGAATTATGTATCTCTTCTTGAAAAGTCCTGATTTTCAGAGGTATTTCTTTGGGTTATTCATTGCTTCATATCAACCTGCCCTGACACGAGTGCTTTTATTCCAAAAGCGAACTCTTGCTTTATTTGCAATATTTTTGCCACATTAGCTGCTCTTTTAAAATAAATCATTGTAATTACCCTATTTTTAAGAACAGAATTGGAAAGAAGACATTAATTTTGTTGTATGTTTTGCAATTTATAATTAATATATATCTTCCTTTGTGCAACAGCCTTGGTATTTACTACCCAGATATAATAATGGAAAACAAATTTTAAACTCAACTACTTTTATTTGGGAACATAATTTCAATATTAGCTCTTAGCTAAAAACAAGTCTGTCATTGTGTAGAAACTTGGACTCTAAGATACTTCCTGTGCAACACCATTAAACATCCTCTGTCTGTAGCAGTTCAGACTTTTACTGCTTAACTATTTCATAACTACTGAAACTAAAGGCTATGTATTCTCCTTTAATATATTTTATGTATCTTATTAAAATCAGGTCACACTTTCCTTTACTTATCTTTTTAACCCTTGCTAGAAAAAGCTGATAAAAATACTTGATTTTTCCAAGTTGCCTCAATTATAATAAAAGGTTTTAAATTCTTTTTTTAAAAATTCTCTTCAAAATTATGTTTGCCAAGCACATCTAGGAAAATATTTGAACCAGGAATTTCAGAGAACAATATAATAAATCAACAAATTAACTAAGCACCAAAAACGTAACCTTTATTTGGATATTGAATTTTAAAATTTTGCATAAATTTTATCACATGGTGTATTCCTTGCTCGGGATTCCATAACAATGTACCACAGACAGAGTGGCTTAAGCAACATGAATTTATTTTCTTACAGGCTAGAAGTCTAAGATCAAGGCATAAACAGGGTTGGTTCTTTCCAGGGTCCTGTTGCAGGCCTCTCTCCCTGGCTATATATGGCTCCCTTCTCCTTGTGTCTTCAGGTGGTTTTTCTCTATACCTGTCTCTGTCCAAATAGCCTCTTCTTTTAAGGCCCCCAGTCATGTTGGATTATGTTTCACTCTAACAACCTCATTTTAATGTTTCTTTAAAGATTTTATCTCTAAATACAGTTACATCCTGAGGTACTAGGGGTTAGGACTTCAACATATGCATTTAGAAGGGGACACAATTAAGCTCATAACATATGGATAAATGCTTACCTGTTTCATTTTGTTTTTTATTAGAATAATAAATAATAATAATGACAATATAATAATAATAAACATTCCTCCTTCAGTGGTTGAACAAATATTTATTGTATGACCTCTATTAGATATTATGACATATTAGGAGACAATAGTGTTTACAAAAAATTAGTTGAATTTCTTCAGACCATTAACTTACTCTCTAGCTTACCGCAGTTAACCCTTTAGACTCCACTGTGCCCAACCAGCTTTCTACTTTTATATGATCTTCCCCTGCCATTATATAAGTTTTCAAGCCCTCTGCTAGATTGTTTAGCTATACAAAGAATCTGTGCTCTTGAAGAGTAAGTCAGTGCAGTAAGAGGTAATATATGCAATAGTAGAATTATTTAGAAAATGATAGAAATGTCCAGCTGAGGACCAAGGGATTCAGGCTTAGCAGGGAGGGGAAAAAAATCTTGACAGAAAAGGTGCCACATGAATTGGGATTTAGAGATCAAAGAGTAGCTCACTGCATAGGCACTGGGAAACATGAGAGCAAGGAAAAGAGGAGTTCTGATTTTTTTTTCTTTTTTGGCCGTATCTGTGGCATATAGAAGTTCCCCAGCCAAGGATCAAACTTACACCTCAGCAGCAAACGGAGCCGCAGCGACTGGAGCCACTGCAGAGACAATGGCTGATCCTTATAGCGGAATACCACAGCAGGAACTCTGAAGAATTTCATTTTTATATGAAGTGTCTTTTGGAATGGACCCACACCCCAAAAAATAATAACAATAAAAACCAGAAGGAAAAGTAAAACAAGCACAACGTAATCAACACAGACGCATGCTTAATAAATACACCATCTGTAAGCTAGAATGCCTAAGTTCAAATCTTCTGTCATTTCCAGGATGATGTCCCTAGGCTCATACTTAATATTTTGCTGGCTTAGTGTCCTTATCTATTGGAAGAAGGTACTTATAATCTTTTACCCTATATGTTAGTTATGAGGATTATATTAGATAATACATATCAAAACTTAGAAAATTTCTTAAACAAGAGTCAGTGCATGATTATGTTGGGGATGAGGCAAGCCTGGTGAAAGAGCATCAAAATACCAGAGGAGAATCCTAGGCATTTTGTTCTAGAAATCTCATTACACTATACAATGTTTATTAACTTACATTCAACATCTATAATACTATTGGATGATTGCTGATAGTGCAAATGGATTCTGGACTTTCTTGGATTTAGATAGATAGGAGTAAAGTATTTTTAAAAAATTACTCAATGAAGTTTATTGCATTTACAGTTGTACAACTGTCATCACAACCCAATTTTATAGCATTAATTGTGCTGTAGTATTGTCTTCAAACTAACAAGGTTGAGACTTTGAAGGAGTATATATAAGGATATTTATAAATAAGTATGAAATTACTATGTATAAAAATGCCACCATATATATATATGTGTGTGTATATATATATATATATATATATATATGAAAAGTGGAAATACATACCAAATAGTATTTATAACAACCTAAATGATTTGGGGATTTAGGAATTAATTCTCCATTAACCAGATTAAAAAACTGACTAGGACATTTTACCAGAATATTTTCTTTCCAGTGTGCTTATAAAAATCTGCAGAGTTAATATTGGTTTTCTTCAATATACAGTGCTCCTTAATTCCCCAGAACTGACTTGGGTTCTGTATTTTAAAAAGGGTCATACTATAGAAAACAAACTGGTACCTGTTATCATTTTAGGTGCCATGTATCTCTAGATTATTAAGAATTCTGGAAGCACATAATATTAAAAAAATAATACTAGGAGCCATCCTGCTGCTAATCCAGCATAGATAGCTGCTTTGAAATACCCCAGTGTTAGGCACATTTGATCAGGAAAGCAGAAACTGATCATCAGTTGTAAAATTAGAAGCCAAATTTAGGAGAGTATTTTCTACTAAATGTATGTTGGCACATCAGTTATTTATAGCTAAACTTCCGATTTATCTCTGAATATTCTCCGGAATATTTTGTAGATAGTTGAACTAAAATTTATTTGGATAGCAAATAGAGATATAATAACAAAGTTTTGGTTTACATTACTATAATGTTTGAAACCACAAAATAATATATTCTGTTGAATACCTTCTCTTTATGTGGGCCATTTACAAAATGTGCGAACATTTGAGATACCATAAATAAATGAATGGTCAAACTGTGAACAAAGAAAACAAGAACTCTGTAACTTATGTAGTTGACTATTATTTTTGGATTTTAAACATTTTTAAAGCTCAGAATTACTCTCATGATAACTAATGACTATTTTCCCAATTGATAGTGGCCTTGGCATGACTGTGGGGACAGTGGTTACAATTTGATAAACCTATTTTAACAATTTAATTATCATTAGAAAATTTTTCTTGATCAATTATTTTTCTTTGTAAAATATTGTTACACAAAATAATGCTCCAAAGGCATAACATTTAGCTTTATAAGTTTATTTCAGAGTGTTTATTTGCTACCTAAATATTGGATAAATAATATTGAACCATTTTCCATGATCAAAATGTTTAAATTTTTATCCACTGCTAAAATTCTATGAAATCCTGTGTGCTACACTTATTTCTAATCCTGGACACATGATCATTTAAGATCCCAATATACTTCATTGTCTTTGCTTCTAATCACATCACTTTTGGCTATGAAACTGAATACACTGTATATTGTAGAACATTTATAATCATGTGATAATTTTCATAATGGAATGTTTTCCACTGTTGATTTGTTTACAGTTGTGTTTAAGTAAGGATTGAAATAGGCTTAAATCCATTCTCAGATATTCTCCCAGAGACATAACTTTTCTTAAAAAAATAGTAATATTTCAGAACATGTTTAAACATAATAAAGGATGTAAAGTGATGTGCTTATAAAATGAAATTTCAATAAGGCAGTGAGTTTCATCTAAAAATATAGCAATGCATGTTCTTGCATTTATTTCAAACCCATTAATCTTTGCCCATAACTGAGGGAAATGTCATATTAAAATTTCAAATAGATATCTAGTAGATCAGAGTTTTACCAAAATTGGCATTAGTCCCTGTATGTGGTCAAATGCATTATGCCAGGCTCTTTCTCTGTAGAATCTGAATTTTTTCTGTTCAATAATAAAATGTTTTTTAAACTATAATTACTGCCTCAACCTATTATCTGCTGTACCTTTCTTAGTTCCAGAAAGTCTTGGAAAAACCTCTGCTACCTTAAAAAAAAAAAAAAAAACCCAACCAAAAAAACTTTGTTAAGTCACCTTTATCCTTCTGCTAACCAGTTCACTCTTTTCAGATCGTATGCTGTTTAAAGTATTCTTCGTATTAAATACAAAGTTCTTGAAATTCTCACCTGTCTGGTAAATGTGACTTATTTTCTTCTTGTTCTACTCCTACCTCTATAAATACTCCTTTTTTTCCTAGAATATGCCATACTTAACTTGAAAAACTTTTTCAATGTGGGGAACATTTCAATCTGAGTGCTCTGCAAGAGCAATTTTTATAATGCTTCTACTTCTTTCATCAGTTTATCTTTCTCTTCCTAAGCTCTAACCATAAGCATTTCAAAATATAGTTTCTAAAATTCCTTTTTGTCTGATATATTTTAAAAATCAACCTAATCATTTCCAAAGTTTTAATTATGCTGAACTCCAAAAATCTGAATTTCTACTCTTAGATCCTTTCTTCCCCCTGACTTCTGGATGACCTTTCCAACTTTCGAAAATATCTTTGTCTGTGTTTCTCATTGACATATAAGGATAGGCTTCTACATTAAACAAAGCTGTTCTTCTTCCTCACCTAACTTTTCTCACCTGTATTGCTGCCTCTGTCTGCTAATGACATTCATTTCCAAGTCCCCAAGACACTTTAGTGGAAAGTAGGAAAGGCTTTGTTATAGAAGCATTCTGGGTTTGAATCAAAGCTCCGCTAGTTATAGCTGCATGATTTGGAATGAGAGATTGAATCTCTTACTAAGCTTTATCTGTCTCCTCTGTACAATTAATTGAAACAGTACCTGCCGCACAGGGTTTTTTCAAGGGTAAAATGATGCATTGCTGGGAAAGCCCATTACTATAATGTCCTCATAAAATGGTCAATATGATTATCAAATGTTAACTTAAAACCTCAGAGTCATTATCAGGTTTTCATTTTTTTTTTCAAAGCAAATATCCATCAATCGCCAAGTCTGAGTTTTACGCCTGAAATACTACTTGCATTTAGAAATTAACCCATTCATTTACTCATTCAATAAATGGATTATGTGGAATCGTGTTGGGTGCTGGGAATCAATAGTGTGAAAGATGGACAAGCTCCCATCACCCCTCCCTTGGCTAACCACAGAGTCTTTAATTCATTTCCTTCCATTCCTCCTCTAACTCATCCTAAATTCTCCTGTCAAAGTAATGTCCCTAAATCTGATATTTCATTGTATGAGTGATGAGAAAAATCTCAATTACATTCCAAACTGTCCACATGGTCATCTTCTATTCCTCATCTAATGTATCTAATTTTTCTGCTATTCTCTTCATAGCAACTAGAGTGATCCTGTGAAAAGGTGAGAGTTCTCAGTCCTCTGCTCAGATCCCAAGATTGGACCTAAACTCCTCCAACTCTTCCTCTCCCCCATTTTGTTCCCACAACACCCTTTTCTCCCCTCCACCTAGGACATTTCAGAAACTCCACTCCCTTATGGTTTTTTACTCTGGACACATTCCTTGGGGCTTTTTACTTCTATTTCCTTTTTCTCGAATGCTCTTTCCTTTTTTTTTTTTTTTTTTTTTTGGTCTTTTTGCCTTTTTCTAGGGCTGCACTGCAGCATTTGGAGGTTCCCAGGCTAGGTCTAATCGGAGCTGTAGCTGCCGGCCTATGCAAGAGCCACAGCAACTCGGAATCCGAGCCATGTCTGTGACCTACACCACAGCTCATGGCAACGTCAGATCCTTAACCCACTGAACAAGGCCAGGGATCGAACCCGCAACCTCATGGTTCCTAGTCAGATTCGTTAACCACTGAGCTACAACGGGAACTCCATTGAATGCTCTTTCCTGATGTATCCATTCTTCTTTGGTAAAGTATCGTCAGTCCAATAAAGTCTTTTTTTTTTTTTTTTTTTAACCATAAGCCGTTCTTTCAGGTCTTTATTTAAATAAACACCTTTCTGGTGAGGTCTTCCTGGGCTAGTCTTCTAAAAATACCACTGTATAAGAGGACATTAATTTTACTACTTCATATGTTTTTAGCCTATCTCTCCTACCAGAATGTAAGATCCCTGCAGAGAGAGTTTTCTGATCATACTCTTCATTGCTGTATTTCCAGCATCTAATAGAGTCCCTAGCACATAACAATGTTTGGTAAATACAAGTCAAATTGATCAAGGAAAGACTAGCTTCATCTTTTACTTTAGAGCTTCATGATACCCAAACTCAGTTGATATTTTTGTGTTTTTATGTCTCTTAATATATTGCTTTCTCTTCCTGGAATGTATTATTTTTCTTCTTTCTCTATCATCATATGCATTATCACTAGTCAAAAACTCTACTGATGTTTAAATTTCTTGCCTATGTGCCAACTACTGGCTGTTGTTCTCTCGCTGGTCTCAAATTGGCTGTTGCCATTCTTTGAAGTTATATGTCGCAGTCTCCACCCTTTTCTAATGTCCTGCACCCAATCCATCATCAAGTCCTTTGGATCTACTACCAAACTATTTCCAGAATTTTATCAGTTCTCCCCAACTTTACCAATAATATCTTATCCTCTTGTCACTTGCACTATTATAATAACTTCCTAATGATCTCATGTCATAGACCTTTGTTCTTTACAGTTTATTTTTCACACGACAGCCCTTGTTTTTTTAATACATGAGTCAACTCCATGTCTTTCATCTGGCCAAATGCTTTACTGAATTCCCACTTGTCTAAGAATAAAATCCAAATCCTCCACATGGCCAACAAGGACCTAAATGCTCTTATACTTCCTATTTGATCTAATGTTTCATCACTTTATTCCTGTATCACTCTGCTTCAGCCACAGTAGCCTCCTTGCTGTGCCCTGATTAACAACACTAATTTCAATCCACAGCTCATGGGCTTTCTGTTCTCTCAGTCTGGTATGCTATATCCACAGATATTCTCTTTGCCTCGTTCCTCACTTTGTTCAAGTGGCAGTGTCCCTGGTTACCCTATCTGAAATGTCATTTCATCAACCCACCTATGGCCTTCTATGCCCTTAGCCTGTTTTTGCATTTGTCTTTTCTTTATAATGATTATCAACACCTTACCTGTTGTGTGTGTGTGTTGGCATGTTTGCTTACTCTTTGTTTACTTTCAAAGAGAACATAAGCTCCATGAAAATACTGATGGCTTTATTGTTATCTGTTCCATGGAGAAGACAATCACCAGGACATAGAAGGGTCCCTTGTCCACAGTGGATTTCTGGTGAATGAATGAATGACTAACATTAGACTTGCATAAACATATTAATGTTCTTATAATTAATATTTTCAAGTGTAGGAAACTATGGCTTCTGTACCTTTTTTATATGGTAGTACCAGAAGACAATTCTGTTACATGCAGGTGCTTAATAAGTATTAGTTTTGTTAGTTAGCCAGTAACAACTATAAGCACTTATTAACTATCAATATACTCCATTAAGCAGTTGAGCAATACTGAAGAAATGTACTAATACCATCTCTATTTAGACATGATGTAACTGAAACTTAACACAGTGACCAGTATGAAGTAAAAATATAATAATAATAATAATACATATTTTTATTTTATTAAAATATAAAATAAGTGTATTAATGTTACACAGATCATATACTTTTTAGTAAAAAAAGAATAGTGAAAGAATTGAAGTCAGATGTCTAGTTACAGTCTAGAGATATATTAGCCTAGGAACTATAATACTTAAGTGTGTAATAATATTGGCAAATAGAATAACACATAGATTATCATAGATAAAAGACAGCAAGCTCATTATAATACAAATATGAAGCATCTAGTATTCAGTTAACTTTTGTCGTTAATTATATTTATCGAATTTCAAAACATTAAAACAAATTACACGGGTGAGAAACTGCAGTGACCTTAAATAAATTTGAAGAATCTCAAGACTAGTAAAAGAAGAATAGGAAGTAGAGAATCTTGAAATTAAAGCACATTCCTATTATTTTATAAGAAAAAAACTTATGTATTCCAATGATATTTTTGTTAGCTTTAGCAGAATAACAATAACATTTGTTTGCTGCTTCCCAGGTGCTATTCACTGTTCTGTTTTAAATGAATAATCTACTTTTGTTTACATCTCTAGAAAGAGTTTACTATGATTTTCCACATTTTACAGTTGTGTAAATTAAATCATAGTGTATTAAACCTCCTATTAAGTAGCAGAGCTGGGTTTCAAACCTAGAGTCAGTCTATCTCTGGAGACTAGACCCTTATCATAGGCTCCCTAGGATACTCAATGGATAAAGGATTGAAAATATTCCTATGGAGCAGGGTTGCCACCCATGTGGGAAGAAAGGCAGAAGATGTCTCTGCAGCTTTGAAATTGTTGCTATAAAATAGCTTACATTTCAGAAAAATGCTTTCAAGAGCATTTTTTGTGTTCAAAAATGTACTGAGTTATCTGAAGATCTGTAAAACTTAGCATATGTTCCACAGTGACATGAGTTAATTTCATTTCCGTCACTATGAGTGCTCCACAGGTATATCGTAAATTGCTATGAATTACTGTGTCTGTGACCCATTATCATAGCAGGAAATTACATGAATCTCACAACTGGTATGAAATGTACTGCTGTCACTGCTATGCATTAATTTCTAAGTAGTTGGCCATTTGTAATAATTCTGTAAATGTCCACTTTACCACAGTTTTCAGTCTAGACAAGTTAAGCCAATGTGCGTGGAATTTTTCCTCTTTGTTTTCAAGCAGTTACACTGAAATCTAAAATTACCTTTATATTGGGCAATTTCATATTGAATATTTTTCCAAGAATTGGAAACATGATAGTCCCATTGTCTTACTTTTTAACATTTAAGGGAAATTTATTCTAAAAAAGTGAAGTTATTTGGCTATGTATGAACAGAAAGAGTGAAAAATTTTGACAAATATAAACCATTTTGCCAAATTTTATGGAATAGATAAATGGTTTATTTATGATTTTTAAACTCTTTTGTCCCCTTTATGAAGGTAATTTTCAGATAAAGGTATATACTTCATGGCTATAGTTCTAAAAATAACAGTTTTGCCTTTATGTTTCTTTTACATTA
This sequence comes from Phacochoerus africanus, assembly GCF_016906955.1. Classification (NCBI taxonomy): domain Eukaryota; kingdom Metazoa; phylum Chordata; class Mammalia; order Artiodactyla; family Suidae; genus Phacochoerus; species Phacochoerus africanus. The sequence goes on along the minus strand of NC_062544.1, from coordinate 246,840,713 downwards.
TAAATAGAAATATTTCACCATTAAAATCAAACCTCTATAGTGCAAAGTGTACTTTTCCTATCTTTCCTTTACATTGGCATTTTCCCCCCTCATAGGGAAAGTAAATTTAAATAACTAGTTTAGTTGAAAACTTTTGACAGAAGTGAATTTAGATATTGTCTCTTCACTATTTTATATTTTACATTTTAGTATATCATATCTCTTTCAAGTTAATTCTTTTGACTAGAAGTTCACTTTTTGGTAGCTCTTTAAAGCATTTTGCATCATTTTAGAAAGTTTTTTCATTGCCACCAACATCTCCCAAACTTTAAGATCCCTTTTCCTCATCGTTCAAAAAATGTTCTTTTCCAACTGTCTTTATCATAGATTTATTAATACACATTTTCTACAAATTTATTTACTGCTTCTTTTTAACATTTTTACAAAATGCTTATTAATATGGTGTATTATATTTAGTTAGTTGTCTAATATTTGACATGTAACTATCCAGAATATTGATTTTTAAAACTCAATGCCTTCTGTACCAAAAGCATATTTCTGTGCTTTGTTAATTATATGTTTAACATTCGGCATATTGCATGGTATTTATATTAGTAAATCTTTATAAGTTATTTGGTTTTAGGCACAAGGCTAAATGTTTGGGAGAGAAAGATGTGCCAACCAGAGACCATACAGGGGAGGAGGAATAATGAACAAAGAAATAAATGAATGTGTCTTAATAAAATAAAAGTGGATATAACAATGGATGTAACATAACTACAGTATGTTCCTTAAGAACAGGGACCTTTCCTATCTCCATTATTATATTATCAATATAGAACTTGGCACATAGTAGTTATTCAATAAATATTAATTAAGTATTCTTGAAAGAAGATATATAGTAGGTAATGAGAGTTCTGCATATCTCATTTCTTAATTTATTTCTTATTTCATGAAAGAAAAATTGAACCAATGTTTATTACATACAAGTACCTTGAAGTTTTTTGTTGTTGTTTTTGCTTGCAGACTTTTAGTACAACAGGAATCTTTCTGAAATGTCTTAATAGTCTAAAAATTATAATATAATGAGCTGTGTTACTCTCTGTACATACAGGTGTATCCTATATATATTCATAAGAAAAAAATATAGCACTTTATAATCTTTTGGGAAATATTCACTTTCATTCATTCAACAGAGGTCATCCTCTTCAGGCCTCTCCTTTGTATCTGTGCACTGGTCTTTCTGAAGCTCCCCTCTTTCCTTCTCTTTTGAGAATCGGCTCCCAGTCTGGAGCTAACCATGTGCCTCTTTCAGCAGGTTTTCATGGTGGCAATGAAGTAAAGACATGTCAGTTGATGTTCCCATGTTGGTCCGGGCCTTTCTCTTCTATATAACTGCCCACATGGCCCCTGCTCAGTTCCCTACATTCCAGCCATAATGGAACCTTGTTTCTTAAATAGGTTCTGTCCTCACATGTCTTCCTGTTTGCTCTCACTTATTCTTTCATTATGCCCCCATATTTCTACTTGAAGAAGTTCTAGTCATCCTACCTTTCCATTCTTCTCCCTTAATGCTTTCCAGGACCTTCTTTCCACCCCTCCTTTCCTCACAGTTGTTTGCCGTATCTCAAAGAGAGAGCATTATCATCATCTTCCCTGTCTGGTATTTATGCCTCTCCCTCCAACATCAATTTCTGGATAACAAAAGTCACATTTTACTTATCTTTTTACTATCCACAGTTTCTAACCTGGACTTTTCTTATTGGAAATTTAAGAAATGTATGTGAAATCAAACAAAACTGCTATTTTAGAGGCATCTTTAAAAAAATTACAAATCACTACAGAAATCACAGTAGGAAGCTAACAAATTATAGCAAATTTTAAAAATTGTTGCATATCTAAATCCAATTGTCTTGTATTCATACTAGGAGAAATATGTGATTGAAGATAACAATCCTGCACACACTGTTTATGTCTTTTTTGTAATGCATACGTTTTGCATTTACCACCAGATGTAAACTATAAGTGCACTATGATTAGATTTACTTTGCTTATTATAATAGTACCTTAGAAATCTTTGTGGGAGGTAAAAGATGAGTTATTCAGTTGAGTTTCCATGTAAAGCACATCGGGTGTTGGCAAATCTGGAATCAAAAAACATGTAAATCAACTATAATTTTAAAAATTAAAAAAAAAAAAGATGAGATGAGGGCTGAGCAAAAGGTCTTTCTACAAAGAGATGGGGCTATCTATCAACTTTAGAGAAAGTTTCTGAGAAGATTCAGAAGTTTGGAAGCTGATAGTGAAGTAGCTATCAGGTCAAGTAGAGGTCAGACCTTAATAATCTAGTTGGCTAAGGGACATAAAGCATTGGTACCCAACCTTAGCAGAATCACCTCGGCAATCTAAAAAGAAATAATTAGTTTGGATAATAAAAAGCTATGAAGTTTTTAAAAAAGGTCCCTGGCTAATGCGTAGCTAAAAATAAGAACATTTGATGTAAGGAAATTAGATAGGCTGTGGTCAGAGATATGGATCTTCAGGTCCAAAGATGTGGCAACGGCCCAGAGACCTCAATACAATACCACTGAATCCCACCTGGGGGGAGAATAACTAAAATTAAAGCCCTAGAATAGTGAAGTTGAGGCTGTCCTAGTTTTTGACTTAGTCTAGGGGTATAGGAACTGAGAAGTACTGAGGCTAAAGGTGGAAGCATTTGTGAGTGTGAGATGATGGGTAAAGTAAAGACAGAGACTCCATGGCAGCCGTTATTGGTGGAGGACAAGGATTCCTACCTGCTTAACCTTCCAGAAGACACTGCCTTGAATAGCCTGTGTCTTATTATAAATATAGGATGTAACAGAGTACCCAATATTCCTGAGCATTCTGATCAGGAATCATACATCATCCTGGCCCTGACTCTTTCTCTTACAATACGAAGTCTTTTGTTGTCTTTCCTCAATAGTAATCTCTGGTCCTTTCACTCCTTTTGTGGTTTTGCAGTTCTTTTCAGTGTACTTTGGGACATGGTCCTCCCTTTTTTCAATAAGACAGTTCTAATGTCATTATCAAATTTCTTCTAGAACAAAGAGTCTAAGGTGCGTGGGAGAATAGAGAGTAGTCATTATTATTAAGATTACTGGACATACCATCCCAGGCATGCCCTTCTGGGCATTTTTAATCTTTAGACTCTGGCCTTCATTTTGTTACTAATGCTGGCTTATCAGTATCAAATCCCCATCTTCTCTCTCCTCAATCCTCTGGTTACAGGTATATTTCTCTGATTTGATCCCAAATCATCATCGATAGCAATAACCCCTCCAAAACCAACAATTCTATTTCTCATTTGTCTCAAGTGCTTTATTTTGCTATATCTTTTTATGTAATACCATTGCAAATGTGTATGAGTATGCAAGTGTGTGTGTGTAGACTTTTGAGACCTATAGGCTAAGAAAAACTACTTATGAATAAATGGTAATATAATGATTTTTGTAGATATATCTGTGCCTGTCACTTGACAGTGACATCCTTACTGTAAATGACTATGAATTTCCACCTTGAAAATGCTGATGCATGGTAAATGTTCAAATATTTCTAGGATAAACACTGAATTTTGAAATAGCTATGGTATGTAAAAAGGGAAGAAATATAGGACTAAGAAACACGAGCGGAGAAAGAATAACATGAACCAACTTAATATCACAGTTATTGAGTGCAAAATTAGACATAATTAGCATTTTGTAAAGTATAGAACTCTATGCCTCTTAACCATTGAAATGCAAATGTGATATTGTGAACATAGAACATTGGTTTTCTTTTTATTTTCTGCAAATGTCTGAAAAACTGGTTTTAAACTTTATAATGTAAATCACAAAGTTATTTCTTCTCCCTTATTATTTCTTTAAATTAGGCTATGCTCTCAATGTAATGCAGCTTCTCCTTCTCTTAAAAAAATGTAAACATTTTCCTTCACATGCCCCATGAGCAAGTAGCTAAAAATGTATCCAAAAGAGTAATTAATATCAGCAATGAATATAAATCCTTGATTACTGTAATTGAGGATTATCAGAATGAGAGTTAGCAGGTTAAATGCTGATTGTTAAAAATATGTTTTCCATCAAAATACATATTTGACTCAGTGACAAGAAGCTGTGCTATCTAGAAAATAAAAATTGAGTCTCCTTCACATCTTCCACTGTATGTTGATGATAAGGAGGCTCACTGTACTTATGCTACAGGGAATGAATATCAGAATGAGCCTTCTAGGGAAAAGAAGCCTGGATATGCGGTTTTCTTAAGAGTTGTAATAATCTGGAAAAAAATTAAAACAAACGAACAAAAAACCAAGAAACTTTAGCCTCTGTGGTCTAATAATAAAAGCTCATAGTAAGAATCTGGAAACCAGGCTAAATATCAGAATTACTGATTTTGGAGAACTTGAGTTTTAGAAAGAATGTGAGTTCTTACTAGTTCTGTGTCTTCTACTGAAGACAGTGTTACTGCTGGACGTCCCTTGAAGAGGTTTTGTTTTGTTTCATTTTGTTTTTACGATTAGAAAAAATAAGAGATAGATGCTTTGTACCTCAATTCTGCATGTCACTACTTCTCTGTTACCTTTCTTTTTCCATTAGACCAATTACTGTGGACGTATATTGCCTCTAATAACTTATGAACATATACTTTAGTTCTTAGAGTAGGAAGATAGGGTAGATATGAGCATTTTTTAAATTTATGAAGTATAAGCATTACAACAGCACCTTTAATTAATGATTTCTGTCATTGCTGTTGTGAAAATGCTCATTTGGGGATTTTATTTTCCACAATCTGGTCCTCAGCAAATCCTCAAGTTAGAGACTTGCTGTTTCTTGTAAGTGGTCTGAGATGGTAAGCCACCATCACTTACAGGCAATTTGGTCTTCATTACAAATTAATGAAGTGATAATTGCTCTCTGCAAACTTTTATGCACAAATCATGCTGGTGCTGTTTGCATTATCTTGCAATTTGTACCTTTGCATTCAAGGATTTGTGATAGCTTGCCAAATTAGAATTGAGAGGAACAATGTTAAACTATAGTGGGATCTCCATAATGAAAATCATATTTTACATCAAATTATGAAAATCTTTACGTAGTCTCAGTTCTGTTTGATGTCTAGTAAGGAGGTATTTGCAACTGATTCATCAAAGTAACAAATTCATACCTATTCTGACAAGGAAATCTTGACCCAAAAAGTTTTAAGTCAGTTGGTTAATTTTTATTTTATTTGTTTATTTACTTACTTTTTTGGCTGCCTGTCAATATATGGAGTTCCTGGGCCAGGGATCAGACCTAAGCCTCATCACAGGATTGAGCCTGATACTCAGTGCTCCTGAGACACCACTGATCCCATTGTGCCACAGTGGGAACTCCTAATTCTTAAATAATGATGTCTGTAATTTAGTGGTCTGTAAAGTGCTCACAGAAAATATTTATTCTTTGGACTTTTTGTTAGCTCTATACTTTACAACGTCATTGTAGAATTAATTTCATGGTAATAGAGAAGATTCTGTATAATACTGAATTTTTTTTATTTTATTTTATTTATTTATTTATTTTTTATTTTCCCACTGTACAGCAAGGGGGTCAGGTTATCCTTACATGTATACATTACAATTACATTTTTCCCCCAGCCTTTCTTCTGTTGCAACATGATTATCTAGACAAAGTTCTCAATGCTTTTAACATCACAGTTTTTTGGAGCTCCAAGGTTCACTCTTTTAAATTTTTCTTATAATAAAGTTGTACATTAATTTTGCTTTGAATGTGATTTTACTGTTATAGGCACCTCAGCATAAAATTTTCAGAACTGGAACTCTCTTGTATACTTTTCTTCTTAAAAGCTCTCTGGGAGTTCCCGTCGTGGCGCAGTGGTTAACGAATCCGACTAGGAACCATGAGGTTGCGGGTTCGGTCCCTGCCCTTGCTCAGTGGGTTAACGATCCGGCGTTGCTGTGAGCTGTGGTGTAGGTTGCAGACGCGGCTCGGATCCCGCGTTGCTGTGGCTCTGGCGTAGACCGGTGGCTACAGCTCCGATTCAACCCCTAGCCTGGGAACCTCCATATGCCGTGGGAGCGGCCCAAGAAATAGCAACAACAACAACAAAGACAAAAGACAAAAGACAAAAAAAAAAAGCTCTCTATATAATTCATTTATAGGGTAGATGTTTGACAATGGCATATTGTCCTACTGTGTAGCACAGGGAACTATATGTAGTCTCTTGCGGTAGACCAGGATGGAAGATAATATAAGAAAGGGAATATATATATATATACTATGCTGTACAGCAGAAAATGGCACAACATTATAACTCAACTATATTTTAATAAAACTTTAAAATAAAATTAGGAGTTCCCATTGTGGCTCAGTGGTTAGCGAACCTGATTAGCATCCATGGGCACATGGGTTTGATCCCTGGCCTCGCTCAGTGGGTTAAGGATTTGGCATTGCCATAGCTGTGGTGTAGGTCACAGATGTGACATTGCTGTGGCTGTGGCATAGGCCAGTGGCTACAGCTCCTATTAGACCTCTAGCCTGGGAACCTCCATATGTTGCGGGTGTGGCCCTAAAAAGACAAACATTTAATTTAATTTAATTTAAAAAAAGAAAATGGTATATTGGTGATCATTAAAGGTATAGTATGACTATTTTCTTATATTAAGATATAGATATATCTTATCTAGAGTTTTCTAAAATAATCAAAATTTATTCCTTTTTGGACCTTGGATGTAATAATGAAGTCAAGCCAATTTTGCTTCCAGAAAAGGAATGCCTACCTTATATTCTAGACCCTTAATGATCAAAGTTATTGAAATAAGTAGTGCTTTTTGCTTATTTACTTTAGTTTTTTTCTTAGGTTGGTAAGAGAGTTAAGAGGAAGAAGGTGTTTTAAAACTGTGTTTATTGCACTGGTGGGGTCCACAAATTGGTTTTGATAATTCAAACACCAGAATGTAAATAATTATTTTTTTTCCTCTATGAGGTTCAAAGGCCAAATAAATACCGTATTCCTTTGCTGTTGGTTACTATCAATTTAATAAATTAACATTTTATCTCATTTTGTGACTAGATGTTATGGGTTAGAATATGTGTGTGTTTTTTAAATTAAAGTGTAGTTGGTTTACAATTTTGTGCCAATTTCTACTGTACTGCAAACTGACCCACTATAGGAACTGACATTCTTTTTCTTATATTATCTTTCATCATGGTCTATACCAAGAGATGGGGTATAGTTCTCTATGTGTTTTTAATAAATATAAATAGAAAAAAAAGTGTTAATACACTTAAATGCCATTGACTTAGTTAAGAAGTATTTAAAACTTGCCATTCCTTGTGAAAATAAGGAATTCTATTAATGGAGAAAAGTTTAGGAACTCATTTATAATGCACTTCACAGGAATTTTATTTATTTATGAAATTAAAATATTTTCTGTAAAAAGAACTTTATTGTTTTCTTGAATTATTTGTACATATAAGATAAATTATGCATCTCCCAAAAGCTGAAGTTATGAGCTGCATATTATGGAGGATATGAAGAGATCTAAAATCTAACAAATACATGTGAAACAAAATGAAACTAATCTTAGCATGTATCATGAATACAATTTTTAAATGAAAAGGTATATAAAACAGAAATTTTCTTAAGAATGGCAGAATTATGGGAAGCATCAAAGAAAAAAGAGAACAAGACCAGTGAGGTTATACCCTAACAAAAATGATCAGTATTTCTTTTGAAAGCAGTAAAAGAGTTCAGACTGACGAGGACATAGCATGTGCATAAACGAAATAATAACTCACTAATCTCCATTCAAACTTTTAGGAAAAAACTAATTTGATACCAGTTTTTGGAAAGTCACAAATATCAAACTAAAGAGTCTGATTATTGCCTAGGTAATAGGAAGCCATAGAAGATTTGAACTCTAGTATGATCTGGGAAAAATGTATTTTCTTGACAGCAGTAGGCTAAACTGGGCATGGTAAAAAGAAAGTATAGACACAGGGATAAACATTAGAAACAGTTGCTTTAATAGTTGTAGGATTATAAATAACACAAACAATGTGATACTAACTTAAAAGCACCTCAAAGCCTGTCCAAGGATCAAAGAAAACAGTACTTCACTATTTTAAAGTCTTGAAACTTCTAAAGTGTTTTTACAATATTAGGATATTGTATTAGGATAATCCTGACTGCTATAAATACAACAGCAACAACACAAATGGCCATTTATTTCTTGCTTGTGTAAAATTTATTGTGCATAAAACATATTAAGAATTGAAACATTCACTATACTATTCTCCTATTCTCCATGTGTTACTACTATTATTATTTTTACAGGCCAGGGGAGGGAAGGAGGCACATTTATATTTTACTTCAGATTTTCAAAGTTCCTCATCATGTATTTCTTGAAATGACTAAATACAGCTAAAAAATGTCATTCATGAAGATATATGGAAATAGTGTCATTTAGATTCAGTTTGCGTTGCGATACATTGATCTTACTGATATCTGGTCCGAACAGGGAAAAGTTTAAAGAGGCATTTTAGACAGTAATAATTTTTCATTTTCTTTTTAAATAACAAGCAAACAAAAAACAATCCCCCCAAAATACAACAAAATAATTTTATAGTGTTGTTGGAGGTGACTGATATGAGGTTTTGACCCTAAAATATTTGGCTAGGTCCAATCAATTGCTAAGCAACTTCTTTCTGAATATCTCACAAACTGCAATGCAATTCAAATGTATTCATCAAAATTATAAATTACTTTGTGTTGGTGAACTCAGAGAACCTTGTAAATAGTGAAAGCTACAAACAGGAATGTTACAGAGTTGCTCCATATCATATTCTTTAATAAGTAGCATTGAAGTTTCTGCTTATTTATTTTGTATTTCTTGTGATTCCATTGACACCCTTCATCTTGTATTCACTATTATTCATTATGCTTAACTCATTAATTCTGCCTCTCTTTTTGTTTTTCCTCCTTTGATTCTTCAAGTGGGAAGAGATAAGTGGTGTTGATGAACATTATACACCCATCAGGACTTACCAGGTGTGCAATGTCATGGATCATAGTCAAAATAATTGGCTGAGGACAAACTGGGTCCCCAGGAACTCAGCTCAGAAGATCTATGTGGAACTCAAGTTTACCCTCCGAGACTGCAATAGTATTCCATTGGTTTTGGGAACTTGCAAGGAGACTTTCAACCTATACTACATGGAGTCCGACGATGATCATGGGGTCAAATTCCGAGAACATCAGTTTATAAAGATTGATACCATTGCAGCTGATGAAAGTTTCACACAAATGGATCTTGGGGACCGTATTCTTAAACTCAACACGGAAGTTAGAGAAGTAGGTCCTGTCAACAAAAAGGGATTTTATTTGGCTTTTCAAGATGTTGGTGCTTGTGTTGCCTTAGTGTCTGTGAGAGTGTACTTCAAAAAGTGTCCGTTTACAGTGAAGAATTTGGCTATGTTTCCAGACACAGTACCCATGGATTCCCAATCTCTGGTGGAAGTTAGAGGTTCTTGTGTTAACAATTCTAAGGAGGAAGATCCTCCCAGGATGTACTGCAGCACAGAAGGTGAATGGCTTGTACCCATTGGCAAGTGTTCATGCAATGCTGGCTATGAAGAAAGAGGTTTTATGTGTGAAGGTAAGAGTCTCCTCTGTTTTTCCAAGTGTGGTTTATTTCTTCCTTATGAGTTAATGGTAGAGTAATGGAAAGAAAGGAACCCAGCCTGAACTCACTTGGCAGCAAAACATGCCTCAAACTGAACAGATTCTTTTTATAGACTATTTTATCCCACTTGATGTGTTGATTCATAATTCGATGTAGAAATATTAACATGTTTGATTATGTGGTGCTGGCCTATACCTCACTAGACCAACAGAAAGAAAAAAAAATCTCTGTCTCTTTCATGTAGAGGGAAGAAATACCATTGGTAGTCAGCTAATCTGATTCTAATAGAATTAGTTCCTACATTGTTTGTGCTCATAAATCTCATAGCAATATGTATTTCATTGCTATGAAATATAGTACTTTCTTCATTGACATCTGTGCATAAAATATGGATTTACCTACAAAATATTAGTGGTTTAATACAAAATTATTTTATTTACAAATCCAGGGTTGGTACTTCAGTGTTTGATGTACAGAGGAGAAATTTAAAATTTTTAAAAATTTTGCTCCATGCTTTGTCCTTCTGTCTGCTCAGGAGGAGATATGTGTGTGTATATATATAAACACACCACCTCTTAGGTGCAAATGAATAGTGGATCCTTTATATAGTATCAGAGAACTTCAAGGATGCCAACTTGATTTTATTAAAAATCTCTTTGAACTTTGAAGTAAAATAAATTAAAAGACAGTCTTTTTCATAGAGGGTTTTAAGAGATGAAAATTCCACTTAATCCTAAAATTTGTTGTTTAGCATTAGGTAAGTTTTTGTGTTTAAGAATACACTGAAATTTTTATTGGAGTTCCCATCGTGGCGCACTGGAAACCAATCCGACTAGGAACCATGAGGTTGAGGGTTCGATCCCTGGCCTCGCTCAGTGGGTTAAGGATCTGGCGTTGCCGTGAGTTGTGGTGTAGATTGCAGACGCGGCTTGGATCTGGTATTGCTGTGGCTGTGGTATAAGCCAGCCGCAACAGCTCTGATTAGACCTGTAGTCTGGGAACCTCCATATGCAGCGTGTGCAGCCCTAAAAAGACAAAAGACGAAAAAGAAAAAAAAAAGAATACACTAAAATTTTTATTAAAATTGTAAATGTATAAGTTACATGGGAGAATTTAAGTAACTAGTCCTTGAAATCTCATCTATTTTAATAACCTTGTTTACTGTTAAACTCTGTCAAAAGAATTGAGTTTGGTATTCTACTTGTGGCCATTTAGTAAGCCTCAAGACTATGTAGAACAAATGGATTTACTTTATGAATAAACTGACCCGCTAAGAATCAGAACAGCACATAGAATTTTGCTTTTGACTATAGATATTTTAATGACAGTAAATTGTACACGCTGGTCTGATACTTCTGCATGTTATTTAGATATTTGGCTAGAGCCATCAGAATATTGTTATTTAGTATGATTTGCAAGTTCTAAAACTGAAACAATGTACTAGCTACTACTTGCTTACATATACACATGAATGAAGAGAATTTTTAAGTCTTTATATTTCACCTTGAATTATATTTTATCACCAGGGTATTGTTTGTGATATATAATATTTTAAAGATTTATTTTAAATAAAATAATAAAGACTTAGATCTGGAAGAATTTTAAAAATTGTCTGTTTCCTCCGGTTTGGTTCCTATTGATGCAGTTTCTGATATCCAGGAAAGCAATAGAAGTATCTCTTTCTAAATAATATATGTATACCAGTATATACAGAGCTTATACAGAGCTATCTCATAAAATATTTCATTGAGCAAGAAACCTAATCATATTCTGGATGTTTGGATTTTAAATAATTTTTATGTGGTGCATTATATCTCATTCAGGGTTATGAGAAATAGAAAAATCAGAAGGGAAAAAATCACATAAATATGTCAATATAACTAAATAAAACACACATAATTAGCTTATGTTATTACTGTCTTGAGGACCAACTTCAGTAGAAGAATTTTAAAAAAGAAAGTCAAGTTGCATTCAGGAAGTTCACAATAGATTCAGAATTGCTTCTATTTTTAAACCTCGTTTTAATTTACTGAAACACTTTAAAGTAACTATTATGCTATTCACTAGTACCCTATGTCAAGATTACTCCTGGAGATAACATTTTTATCAAAGTTTTATATCCTTGAATCTTGTAGTTTATTGTATTGAATGATATCAAAAGCACCTCCTTGATATAGTAATGCTGTATTGTCACAGACTTTTTCAACATTAAGAAATACTAGTTTCAGAATAAGAGATACAATGCATAAATAGCAAAGTATCCTAAGAAAAAAATATCTTGAAGATAAACCAATAAAAATAATTATAGTAGATTCAGAGATGGCACATGAAATCAGATATGATTAGAATTTGAAAGGGGAGGGACAACTTTTTAGCGGTATAACTTGAAGGTGCAGCATTTCCTTATTATATCTTAACATTTTCTGATGTTGCTGGGTGAGTTTTGGCTTCCTCTCTTTTCAAAATAAAAAAATCTTTGTATATTCAGATTACTAGACAGTGGGTCAAGGTATTCTATTTTATGTTGATTCACATGAGGCATCAATTATATACCAACTTTATTTTTTTTAAATATTTGTCTTAGTATGTCAGTTTAGTGCATAGTTTACTAGGGCATAAAAATCCAATACACAACCAATTAATTCTGCATTCTGCTATATATAATAGATTAGGCCAGCCTGGCTGGAGGCTTGTAATTTTGCTGTTGTTGTCAGTGATGGTGGTGGTCTGGCTGTTATTATGGCTTCCTTTTATAATTTTAAATTTTTGGTTGGCGTTCCTTTTGTGGCACACTGAAAACAAATCCAACAAATCCATGAGGATGTGGGTTCAATCCCTGGACTTGCTCAGTGGGTTAAGGATCCAGCATTGCTGTGATCTGTGTTGTCGGTCACAGACACGGCTTGGATCCCGTGTTGCTGTGGTTGTGGTGTAGGCTGGTAGCTCTAGCTCCGATTAGACCCCTAGCCTGGGAACTTCCACATGGTGCAGGTGCCACCCTAAAAAACAAACAAACAAACAAAAAACTGGATGGCATAAAGTAACCAAGAATCTGTCAATTTAAGGTTTATCTCTTTTGGTTTATTTTTCACATCTTTCTGTTTCTAGATTTTTAAGAAAGAAAAGTTACTAGCCAAGAAGTCATATTTTGGGAAAACTAAGCTTAACCCAGGTGATGACTAATAAAGTATAGATAAGTGGGTTGCTAAGCATCTTAGATATTACAAAAATTCTATTACATTTAATTCAGCATTTTTGACCATCTGTAAGTTCTAAGTAATAATGTACCAGACATAGGAGAAACCTAGATGAGTTAGTCAATGTATCTGCCTTCCAGGATCTCACAATCTAGTATGAAAGACAGATAAATGAATAATTTTAATGCAAGACAGACCAACAGATCTTCTACTGGGGTATAAACTGCCATGGCCATGTAGGGGCAGGAGACACTACTTTTGAGTATTTCAAAATTAGTAATGGAAATTGTTCATTAATAATGAGAAGCCTTTGCATTGAGAGTTTTGTGCTTAGAAACTTTTTGGATAGGGAGAAAGGGCTAAGTATCTAATACAGCTTACGCATTCTGAAGGTGTGGTTTACAATTTGTTAACTAAATCATATCAAAATCTCACAATGTGTTAAAGTCCCATTAATGTTTTGTGTTCTGAGCTTGTTCCACAGGGAGACCTTATAGAGGATATAGAGTTCATAAATATCCTGATTTATGACTTGGGTAATGAAATATTCTGAGTTATCTATTTTACTCTAGGTGGATATTTGCAATAAAGTTCAGTGAACTAAATGATAAATCAAGTCAATCTCTGATAGGAAAATATATGATAAAAATATTTTCTAGTCAAAAAAGATGAACATTATCACTAGTTTTGTTTATAATTCAAAAGTGTATGTGTGTCTTTAAAAGTTTTGGTCTCTGTTTCCAAAGAAACATATATTTTTAAGTGAATTATTAAACAGGTATAAAGCCATAGTTTAAAGTTAAAAATAAATTATTAGTGTGATGAGAAAGGAAGTATTCATATGGGAGGCTAAGAATGACATGAGAGTAAAATTTTCTGTTAAGATGCTTTATGTTGCTGTTCTTTTTTCTTTGCCAGGGAAGATTGAACATAGGAAAGCTTAGAGTAAAAAATGATGCATCTTTTTCTCTCAAGGACTGATTATAGGGAGGAAATAAGGGAAAAGAGGAAGAAGTATTAGTAGCTAAAGAATCGTTAAGGAATTACATGCCAAGTAAAGTGGAATACAGAAAGAAAAAAAAAAAAAACACCTCCAGGATGGTAGAGAGTATTTTTGTGATAAATTTGGTAAAATACAAATGCATATAAAAGTAACTATATGAGAGTTCCCATCATGGCTCAGTGGTTAATGAACCCGACTAGTATCCATGAGGATGTGGGTTTGATCCCTGGCCTTGCTCAGTGGGTTAAGAATCCGTTTTTGCCGTGAGCTGTGGTATGGGTTGCAGACACGGCTCGATCTGGCATTGCTGTGGCTCTGGCGTAGGCTGGTGGCTACAGCTCCAATTTGACCCTAGCCTAGGAACCTCCATATGCCATGGGTGTGGCCCTAAAAAGATAAAAAGACAAAAAAAAAAGTAACTATACAAACTTAAACTAAGAGATAATATAAAGTTTAGTGCAGAAAGTTAGAAACTGTGCATCAACTTGGTTTTCCAGCAGTTTCTCTAATGTGTAATTTTAAAATATGGCCTTTCTTAAATAAGTTATTGAACATGCTACCTCTTAATTTACTATGTAGGTGTTTAAACCTTATGTGGGCCATGTTACTGAGATTTGGGCAAACTGGCTGAATGTTGAATGTGTGGTCAGATTATAGGTGGAGTTATTACAGGATGTCAATAAAACTCTTTAACATGAGAACATTAAAAACTAAAATTATAAACTTAAATTAGCTGCTATTTGATTTCAGCCATTGACAATCAAGATTTACTTGGTTCATTTCACTTGTGAAATCATATTTCTTACATGCTAGCATAGCACTTTTGACTTTTTAAGATTGGAAGTGTGGGGAAATTTCACATTAATACCAAGGGAATTTTTAAATTCTGGCTAATGAATTATGTTATCTGTTTTGACTTAGTTTGGAGAAAAGAAATGAGATGGCTAATGGCTTTTTATATAATCAGTTAATTACATTAGAGGAGATATCAGGCCATTACTATGAATATTCCTGCTCCTACTAACTTTGTTTAGACTTACTGTACCAAATACCTTATTAATGTCACTTAAGAATCTGTTGCTCTGTGTTTTATCTCTGAGTGTTCATCGTGGAATGCTAACTTTATTCCTTGCTCTTGTACATTAGCAGATGAGTAAAAAAATGTTTGATGTTATGTATGAAGATATCTAGACTTCCTGATAATTATCTATAATTATGTTTGTTTCACCTACCAACTGTTACTCTTCACTCATTTCTCTGCAGTTCAGAAAGTCTCTTAAAGAAGTGGTCAAGCTTTCAATAACAGAATGATTTAAAGATTCTGCTTTCTCTGACAGAGGAGCTAGAAAAAACTGAATACCTCAGAAGTTTCTTAGCACCTCCTTAGTCTGTGTGCATCTTCTAGAAGTGCAAGGTGTTCAAATGCTTTAATGAATTTAGAAGCATTTCTCTATAGTTGTTTTCACACTGGAAGTTTTTTGAGGGGAGGGATTATGTCATGTCTTTTTTAAGGACATTGTGCCTCAACTTAGCTGAGTATAACTGAGGACGTTTTCAATTAAATATTTCCTAAATGAATGATTATTGGGAGATTTATATGCCAACTATGCTTTCTTTCTGTCTGTCTGTCTTTTTAGGGCTACACCCATGGCATATGGAGGTTCCCAGGCTAAGGGTCGAATTGGAGCTGTAGCTGCTGGCCTACACCACAGCCACAGCAATGTCAGTTTCAAGCCACATCTGCAACCTACACCACAGCTGACAACAAAGCTTGATCCTTAACCCACTGAACGAGGCCAGGGATTGAACCTGCGTCCTCATGAATGCTAGTCAGATTTCGATTCCACTGAGCCACAATGGGAACTCCCAACTATGAATTCTTAAAGTGTAAATTCTTTTGAGAGCAAACCTATTATTATAAGTCTTTGAATCCACCAGATTTTTAAGAACATCTTGCACATAAAGATATGCGTGTTACCTAACTTGAAATGAATGCATTTGACTATTAGGTCACAAATGAATGCATTTGACTCCTGGGTCAAATGAATGCATTTGACTACTAGGTCACAATGTGTTGCAACTGTATGTCTGCAACACATTAAGACTACATTCATCTGAACTCTTGTAGTAATGAATAGATTAAGTAATAGCAATACGTACCTGAAAGAATACTTTTTCATGCATTTATGATGAGTATTATTTCCTGACTTGCAAAAAAACAGTTGCCACTAGTTTCATACCTATAATAAAGCAAGGATCTAGCTGTTTATGAAGATGCTAAAATAATTATGTCCCTTAATTTTACATACCTAGTACTTAAACATCCTTTCACATTGAGATTATCAGGCTTCTTAATCTATGAGAGTTTTATTCACTTTCCCTGAATTGAAAATGACAGCCCTCCATTCCCACTTCACCTTTAACAGTTGCACACCCATGACTTTTCAAACCAATGAGTTTATTTGAATAAAAAAATGCCAGTAACAATGTCTGTAACTTTCAAATTAAACAGATATTTTATGACAGCTATATAAGAACTATAAAACCATAATTTTACGTTTTTACATCTTCTCACCTATTTATATAATGAATCATGACAGTGTTAACATGATTAAGAAAACTTTCTGAGTTTGTCCTCATACTTCAGTTTGCTTTTATTTGTTCTATTTAGCCAAACACTCTTGTCACTGACAAGTGTTTCAGGCTTAAGATTCCCAGAAGTGCTGCTTATCAGTTGTCTGGATAAACAGTTTGAGTCTCAGTTTCCTTATCCACAAAAGGAGGGGGATAATATCTACACTTTAGAATTGTCAACTAATGTATGCTTAGCCCCAAGTTGCACAGTATCTAGCTCTGGATAAAGGCATTTGAATATCATCATCATTATGGTCATTCATTGGTGTCATTGAGAGTAAACTTCCTTTCTCTCAGTTACTTAGGTGTGACAGACTCACCCATTCAACAGTCTCTCTCTTACCTTAACATTAGGTTTTAGAGATAGTTTGAGGGAGAGGAACTATCTTTAATGACTTTATATATAGATAGTCATTATTCATTAATTGATTGTCCACCTTCTTCCAAACAGGATTTTTCTTTTCTGAGGGAAGTTCCATTGAAGTTCTGAAGGAAGTTCATTGTATTTCCTAGTCTGTTCAGTCATAGGTGGTATTTCCTGTATTCTTTTATTGTTAGCTTTCATTTTTCTTCTTCTCAATAGTAATGTCTTGATTTTTCCCGTTTGGTATTTGACTCAGTCTCTTATTCTTTGTAGCCCAGGTTTTTTCCCACTAATTAAAAAAATATATATTTATTTTTTTTTAATTTTTAAAATAAATTTTACCAGAGTATAGTTGACTTAGAAAGTAGTATTTGTTTCAGGCATATAGTCAAGTAAATCAGTTATACATTTACATATATCAGTTCCTTTTCAGATTCTTTTCCCATACAGGTTATTACACAGTATCAAGTAGATCATATATAGTAGGTTCTTGTTGCCTATTTTATATATATATTAGTAGTGTATATATGTTAATCCCAACCCTCTAATTTATCCCTCCTGCCTGACATTTCCCATTTAATAACAATAAATTTGATTTTAAAATCTTTGAATCTGTTTCTGTTTTGTAAGTTCTTTTATATAATTTTTGTTAGATTCCACATACTAGTGAACTCATATGATATATGTTGTCCTCTGACTTCACTTAGTATGATAATTTCTAGGTCCATTCATGTTGCTGGAAATGGCATTATTCATTTTTTATGGCTGAGTAATATTCCAATATAGGATATTCACACACACACAGACACACACACACACACACACACACACAGACACACACACACACATCTTCTTTATCCACTCCTCTGTTTATGGACATTTAGGTTGTTTCCATGTCTTGGCTATTATAAATAGTGCTGCAGTAAACACTGGAGTGCATGTATCTTTTCGAATTATGGTTTTCTCTAGATATATGCCCAGGAGTGGGATTGATGGATTATATGGAGGTTCTGTATTTAATTTTTTAAGGAACCTTCATATATTCTTCATAGTGGTTGCACCAGCTTACATTCCCACCAAGTGTATTGGAGGATTCCCTTTTTCCATACCTTCTCCAGCATTTATTGTTTTTAGATTTTTTGATGATGAACATTCTGACTGGTGTGAGATGATACCTCATTGTGGTTTTGATTTTTATTTCTCTAATAATTAGCTATGAACATCTTTTCATGTGTTTTTTGGCCATATGTAATCAAAAATGAGTAGTCAAAAATATGTAATCAAAAATATTTGTCAAACCAATTTATTTGGCTCTCTCTATATAAAAAAACTATGTATACTTGATTTATTTTAGGTATTTATTATGTTCACTTAATCACTCAAATAGTAAAAAAAAAGACAGTAGAGAAAACAGTATAAATTATATGAAGTTAATGCCAAATGTGCTTATATGATTTACTGTGTGATATTACTGGAAGCTTTCCATCAAATTATGCCAACACACTATCTAAACAGTAATTAAGTAAAAATGCCTTTCAAATATGAAAAAGAGGAAAAATAAGGGAGTGCATTTGATTTGTGACTTAAGTATTGTAGTTCATTTTTTAGCCTGTATAAAAACAAACAGTATAAATTTAAACCATGGATTTGCATGCTTAAGATACTAGAAAGAAATGTGAATTCTTTGTTCTGTATATATTACAGATCAGATTATTTTGAGCAGTCAGAGACAATTTAATTGCAAACATATTTAGGGGAGATATGAGTGTCGTTAAATTTAGGGAGTAGAACAAAATCATATCTAGCCATTTAAATACCTCATAATGAATAAGAACAAGTTAAATGATCAGCAATGAACCACCATAAAAGACCTTAAAAATAATAGACAGTTTTACAGATATTAACATTCCCACACAAGGTTATAACTAAATAAGAATTATAGTGTTTTAGTAAATAAAGATTCTTTTACCTTATATGGATTATCTTTAGTTATATAATATCAATTCCATTGTTCAAAGAAGGATAAATAGTAAGACATTTATTATTTCAATAAATATTTTATTACTCTTTATCCTAACCTGGAAAACTACTTTATACATCAGTATTAAGGTATTTTCTAACCCAGTTTATTGTCTCCCTTATCATATAGCTGTAGGGTATTTGCTTTTAGAATATCAAGTTTTTTTCTTTTTTATTAACTATGATAAGGTCTGTGAGCCTTCAGATACTTTGTCTGTAGAAAGCTGCAAATAGTAATTTAGGTAATACCTATATGCCAAATATACATACAGTCATTGGGGAAGACAATTTGCTCATTTGTTTATTTGAGAGTCTGTGACAAATATGAATTAAACTTCCTAGGACAGTATTCGCTATGGGAATCTAAGACATGGAGAAATAATTTCAGCTGCAGGAAGTAAAACAACTCTGACTTTCCTTGAAATAGGTTGTTTTTGTCACTGCATTTTCAGTCTCATTTTCAAAGGAAGATCAGAAAATTGCTTTGTATACCACTCATAAAATATCTGTAAAATGTAAACTCATCTGAAAAGTGATTATAATTTTCCAAGAAAAGGTCATATCTGTAAATGGTAGACTACTGGTTATTTTGAATATATAAAATTTATATTTATTTTGGCATCTTGCATCTTAATGAATATCACTTTGTTAAATAGCTCATGGATCTGCCATCAAGCCTAGTTGGACCCTGCAAGATCTGCCATCAAGCCTAGTTGGACCCTGTAGGAAGTCTTAAAATTTCATTTCTTTAGTTTAGATTACCTTGGGGTTTTTATGTAGGCAGGCTTCCTTGGTTCTGATTGCTGCATGCCATTGTGTTAAAAAAAAAAAAAAAAAGCTCAGATATTATATAATCATTTGCTTTTGTAAAGAGCATTCATCTTCAATTTTTCAAATTTATGCTTTTTATTCCTAGCTGTTCAGATATTATCAAAACTTCTATATTTTAAAGTTTGAGGAATGCAGTGTATGTTTTTTCAGAATGCATGGAATGATTCTAAAAAGAGATTATTGATATTTCATTAACTTTTCCAATTTGTTTGTTTTTAGTCAACCTCTCCCAGAGGAAAGAGAATCGAACCCTATGCAAAATAAACTGAGAACAAGAACTTTTTCTCCCTCTTGAGATACATAGATTCTGTGAAATGCATTGGTAACAGTTTCACAGAGGTTGCTTTGCTAGTACAGATTCATTGAACACTTTCCATCTTCTTTTCTGTGATTTCTTCCTCCATTTTTGTCTGTGTTTGGATAGCTTTGACAATTCCTCATTAGTTCCAGAGTAGAACTTTCAAGAGCTAATAAGGGTTTACATTACAGCTCTGACAGCTGGCACTAAACTTTAATAGAGAGCAATTGTAGAGAGAAGTATGAGTGTTGATAATATTTAATGAAAGTGTTCCCAAAGTCAGAGCCATTTGCAAAGAATCATAGGACTAGAAAGATTGCATGTATGTTCTACTGTTGTAGCTTCTTGTTTTCTAGGATGCTGGCGAAACATCCTGTTGGCAGATAACTAAAATCACTTATAGTTGCCTCTTTTAGAGAATAGAACCTATGATGGTAATACATAAACTTTGGTCATGTTATTATTTACTGCTGTTCCTGTAGTCTTCTGAGATGTGTAGCTGTTGATTGTCTTTTAGAAACACAGATATGAGGTGGACATTGTTAACATCTAATCACAAGATTTGTTCTGTGAGGGGGGACCCAGGGACCCCAAGGGGAAGTTGAGATCATGAAACTCAATCATCATATGATCAGTTATAGACTTTTTATATTATTAAAAATAAGAAATAAAAATGGCTTCTAATAGCAAGAGACACTGAATGTAAAATATTCTTGAACTCTCCGTTCAATGGTCAGTTGCAAAACCACAAAAGGTTAAAAGTGGATGCTCTAATAGAGAACAGCTGTTACTTTTTAACATGAAGACTCACTTTCAGCGGGAAAAGAGAAAGCATATGCTATGGAATGGGAGAATATCATTTTTGAATTATTGCATGAAGCACATGCACAATTTTGTGAAACTCAGAAACAAATCTGTGCATATAAATGGTTGGGAAGAAATAATTTTGCTTATCTGGTAGTTATTAAAAAGGAAAATCTATATTTTAGAAATCTGGATCCATTTTCTGTCATGTTAGTAGTATCTCATGCCACTGTATTGAAGAAAAATGAACTGATTTAGTCTGATTTAGCACATTTAAAGGTTCCACGGAATACAGAATTGGTCAATGTGCTGAATTGGGAGGAAGGAGAATACAGTTCTTGCTCTCAAATATCTTGGATTCTAAAGGGTATTTGAACTGAATTTATGTTAAAAGGAAACAAGGTAATATTTATAAGGGAATGAAAGTGGAGTAAACAAGAAAGAAGAATATTGTTTAAGGCCCCTTCAAAATGTGCTGCTAAGATATAATAAATGGAGAGATTTAAGTCTTTACGGAGATATTCCATCAATTATTCATTTTTGTCAAAAATTATTCATTTTTGTCAATGAGTACTTACTATACCACTATGAGTATCTACTAACTATACCACTGGAAATGTGGCAGTAAACCATACAGAAAGATGTCCCTGCCCTCAAAGAACTTAGATTTTAGTGGAAATATGAATAAGTCCAATGCTAATATAGGTTCTTTCAGTGTACCACTCCTAGAGTTTTTTTTTTTTTTTTGTCTTTTTGCCATTTCTTGGGCTGTTCCCACAGCATATGGAGGTTCCCAGGCTAGGGGTCTAATCAGAGCTGCTGCCACCAGCCTACGCCAGAGCCACAGCAACGCCGGATCTGGGCCGCGTCTGCAACCTACATCACAGCTCACAGCAACGCTGGATCCTTAAATCACTGAGCAAGGGCAGGGACTGATCCCACAACCTCATGGTTCCTAGTCGGATTCGTTAACCAGTGCGCCACGACGGGAACCTTCCATTCATAGAGTTTTAAAGCATGCACTAATATTCTTTACCCAGGCAATTTTGCCCCAAGGGACATTTGTCAGTTTCTGAAGACATTTTTGATTGTCACAGCTGAGGAGGAGATTGCTATTGGTATCTAGTGCTTAGAGGCCATGGATGTTGTTAAATATCCTGTATTGCACAGGGCAGCCTCTGCAATAAAGAATTGTTCAGGCAAACCATGTCCAGGTTGAGAAAACCAAGTCTAGAATAATGCCTCATTTTAAAGAGATATAAATTAAGACCCAAAGCCAAATTATACATTATCAGAACCCAAATTGGAACCCAGGCTGAAGCATCTCATAATTTTACCTCATGAGAGATAAAATATGTATATATGTATATATATAAAATATGAATTATGAAAGCATTTGAAGTCCTACTAACTACTAAGATGATTAGAAAGTGAAACTTAGGCAAAAAAGAGTAAAATAAAGATACCTTATCTGGGAGAAATAATAAAGATTTCAGGAATATTCACATTTAAAGATGGCTATTTAAAAACAGGAAATAAATGTTACTTGCACAGAGCTGGAAGAAGTGACTGACATTCAGTGGCTAGGATTTGGTAGTCTAAGAACTGAAAATGTGAACAAAGTAATAAAAGAGCTATCAAAAAGAAAGCCTTTGGAGATTGAAGGAATTTTCTTATGCAATGTCTGTTCAGACAGCTGCTAGAGTTAGGTCCCTTTTAGGATACTCTGACTGCTGACATGCAATCAAATCTGACATTTGACTCCCTTTTTTCCCCTGTAATGTGATACTAATGCAAAGATGACAGGTAAATGTGGTTATATTACAGGCCATATTGTATTAATAGTATTTGTATATAAAGTTTCTGTGGTTCTAGTTCTAGGACTGTTCCTTCTTTGAAAATTAGAGGAGCACCTCCAATCAGATGTTTCTTTTTAAAAATAGCCGTTTCTGTCCTCTGGCATGTTAAGTGAGCCTGGCACTTCATTAAATCCTACCAATTGCCCATAAAGAAGTCACTATCCTGTCCACATTTCCCATGAGAGGAAACTAGAGGCTTGGAGAAATTGCACAATTGTCCAAGGTCACACACAGTCAGTGTGAAACTCGTCCTTGAGTGCAGAGCACCTGTGTGTGACCAATGTGCCCACTGCCTCCCTAGTGTAGAGAACCAGAGGAAATAAGGTACCTGAAGCCCTCCAGCCTGTGTTTTCAGAAAGAGCTTGTGCAACTCAGAGCTGTAGTTACTTTAGGAATGCTTTTGAAGATGTTATTCAATACTTTTCACTATGTCCTCTCTCTGAGACCCCTCACATTTGCTTCTGGCTCCAGCGCCAGAAGTGCTTGTGTTCTTTGGGCTACTGGCTTGTTTTCACTTTTAGAAATTGATTCATGTCATGATCATGGTATCTTGTTTGTTCCCTATAAAAGAACACAGAATTATGTGTCATGCTACATCCTGCAAACAGCTACATATCTCAACATATCTTTTTGATACTAAACTCACACTTTTATTTTTCCCCTTTATATTGCCTTTGTGCTCTATTCTTCACCTTTTAAAAAAGTATTTTATAGTAATTGATTCTATCTTGAATTGTTGGTTCCTATCTGAAGTATAAGTCATAAATACATTTGAATTGTCATTTATTGATTGCCTAGTATGTACCCGGTGATTAACATAACACTTTATTCTCAACAAAAGCCTTACTAGGTAAATATTATTAGCTGTATTTTACCAGGGCCAGGCTAAGATAATTTACCAATTTGCCCTGTGTCACAATGCCAGGATATAAATTGAGGTCTGTCTAATTCTGAAACCCAATATGTTTTATAATATAATAAGCGGAGTTCCCGTCGTGGCGCAGTGGTTAACGAATCCAACTAGGAACAATGAGGTTGCGGGTTCGGTCCCTGCCCTTGCTCAGTGGGTTAACGATCCGGCATTGCCGTGAGCTGTGGTGTAGGTCGCAGACGCGGCTCGGATCCCGCGTTGCTGTGGCTCTGGCGTAGGCCGGTGGCTACAGCTCTGATTCAACCCTTAGCCTGGGAACCTCCATATGCCGCGGTAGCGGCCCAAGAAATGGCAAAAAGACCAAAAAAAAAAAAAACCAAAAAAACAAAACAAAACAAAAATATAATATAATAAGCTAATATTTTTCTTTTGATGTTATTTTGCATGGCACTATAATGTGAAATGTTTCAAGTTCTTGCTGCCAAAGGGATGGCTGGAGAATTTGGTTATTGGAGTTGAGAAAAAAAAAGATTTATAATAGTTATTTAAAGAGGCAAGAACTTCATAGTCATTAATATAACACTTTCCTCTTTTCAGTATAGAATTGGATTAAGACTTTAATGCAAAAATATTTCAATGGGGTATCTGTGGCCTTTATTTTCTGGGCATGTGGAAATGAGTCACGCCTCTAATTACCTCTGCTTCTATTTCCATTGCCCCTGCTGTTGCTGAGGACATGATTGATAGGAAATGATCGTGAGTGTAGAACCAGGGCTCACAAAACACTCGCTATGTGCCCAGTGTGTGTGCTTGCACAATATGCTTCATTATTAGCTTGACAGATCTCCAAGTGGCAGATTGAAAATGAATTTTGGAAATGGTTGACATATCTGATAGACATAACTGGGTTTTACAAAACTCATAAGCACTGATATACATTTTAAAATATGTACATATTTAAACATATATGCATGCATACATGTGAATAAGCACATGTGTCTATAGACATGTAACATGCACATATATATGCTTATGTGTATGCATGAATATAGATGTATGCATGTTATATGATCATATACATTTATATTAGCACTATATACTTAATACTGTATTTACATATTTAATATGCATTTAATTGTTATGAGTACTTATAAATATACTTAAACATCTTTATTTCTAAAAAAATTAATATAAGTGAGGTATGGAATAAAATATCAAAATGAACTTCATTTGCTATTGGGCTATTGCATACATTCTTGTATTTCTTTGTATTGCTTTTAGAATGAGGCAGCATACAAAATAAGTTAATAAATATAATAAGCAAAATTTTTAAAATTTGGAAGGAAAGCATATACTAATAAATCTTTTACTTTTTTAGGAAAAGAAATGTGGTTTAAAATGTACATGCTTCCTGCATTACTAATCAGGTTGTTTATTTGAGGATCACGTATGACACTAATTTTCTTTGAAAATGGTGTTGGTATTACAGCTTACAAAATTTTCTGTTGCTATTAGAAATTTCTTAACCTTTTTATCTTTCCAGAATATAAAGACTTGTATAAAGCAACTATTTCATTAATTAAAGTGAAACTCTTTTAATGTTGATGTTCAAGAACAGGAATAATTCCAAAGGGCTTTTACTGTTTAGAGTTGTTACATTTTAGTGACAGATATATACTGCTTTATATCCAAATCTGTGTAACGATGATGGGTGGGATAATGGTGTTCTATTAGTGCTTCAACGCAGAGCTACTGGGAAAAGAAAGCTGAAAGTAAAAGCAGACTATATCCTTCATAAGGTTGATGGTTGCTCTTATTAGTGATGAAAAGGAAATGAGAAAATGCATTGGCTTGCTTTTTATTAAGCACAGTAGGTAAAGCAGATGAATGTTTGAAAGCTCATTTAGCTGCCATAAAGAAATTTAAACATTGTTCATATTGGCCAGTAGCCAAGCTCATGCTGTAAACTCCAGACAAGAGTCAGCATTGCAGAGGAAGTGTCAGCTCTATTTGTAGGAGATGATTTCTGTACATTCTTAGTCCAGTAGTAAACCTGAGATACCCAGTAGGGTTAGTAGGATTGCATTTGCTTTACATGACTGGATATACATCTAAAATCATCACAAAAGATCCAATAGAATTCCTTAGCATAAGGTTATGGGACTGGATTTTATTTATGTAGATCTTGTTTTTATCACTTTATTATATCTGCTATCTATGCAAAGCTTGTCTTTCTGCATATCTTGATCTAGAATAATTTTTAAGAGTCGGAGTAAAATACAGCACCAAAATATTATAGTAAACATGGTACTAAATTTTTTAAGTGAATAAAAAGCCAGCTTTGTTATTATTTTAGATTGTAATATTTCTAGATTAGCAGCTGTACTTTCTTATTCCTTCATAAATCCTTTGAGTTTAGTTCAAAATATGTCTACAATAATGCATCTTTTGTGTGAATATTGATGGCTTTTTTACTTACTAAGATCTTTACTTCTTTATTAACATATGCACTGTATCAGTATATAACAGAAAAAGTGAAGCAATAAGAGAATGTGGTAACTTCCTTGGATGTAGGCACAGATGGTGGACATGGGAGCACATGTATCTATGCATGTCTTATATCCTTACCTTTGGTTATTAGAGACAGAGACGGTCTCTCTCCTTCCTACACTAATCATTTTACATATGAACTATGAAAAATTAAGCTTCATAAAATAGATACATAATTAATCATGCTGGTTGACTAACAAATTAAAATATTGAGAACTTCAGGGCAGGTGAATAGAAATAGTCAACAACAAAATGATAAATTGTACATATTACTTTACACATAGTTGGCCTCACATAAGTTCATCTTTAAATATTGTCTAAGCTTTTTTTTTTTTAATGGCTACAAAGAGGAAATAACAGGAAATAAATTCTAACTAGTACACAATTTATCTTATAACATACATTATGTCTGTACTCCAAATGAGAGATCGTCAGTTCTTATTTATTTAGAACTTAGACTAATTCACGGTTGGATAGTTTTTC
This sequence comes from Phacochoerus africanus, assembly GCF_016906955.1. Taxonomy (NCBI): domain Eukaryota; kingdom Metazoa; phylum Chordata; class Mammalia; order Artiodactyla; family Suidae; genus Phacochoerus; species Phacochoerus africanus. The sequence continues at coordinate 246,814,103 of NC_062544.1, read as the reverse complement.
AGAATCAAATAACTTTACTTGTTTCAGTAATTGGTTTTGATGGTCTGTCTAACATGGTTCAGGGTTGTTTCTTTTAAAACAAGGCATGTCATACCATTCTGACTTCTTTATAAATTCTGAATTACTCTGCTGTGACAGTATTTTTTCTTTATCATGTAGAAAAATCAGTTCTTATTCAGAGCCAAATAATTAGCTACTTTGCAATGTCATGAAGTTTGAAGCTCAAGCATAATGACTGAGACTTAATCATACTTAAATCTTACACATGCAATCCACTGTATAAGATTGTGAGTATGAGTGGGAGGTACAGGAATAAGCATGACAATGTGCATATGTGTAGGCAAGAAAGTAGAGGACAGATTATAAGGCAGAGAGAAGATTGGGGGAGAGAGAGGGAGGAAGAGAACATATCTATTACATAGTAACCTTGGTTAAAAAACTGTCAAAAGAGGGAAATCAGTTTAAGCCTAATACTCAGGAGTCCTTCAATTTTATATGTAAATGTTCAGTCAAATATATAATTGTTACCTATCATGAATGGTGTGATTTTTTATATAGTGCTTTAAAAATATTTTTTCTAAGTATTTTCATTTCTACCATTTTTTTTCAATTAGAAATTCTCACATTAGGATTCTAATTGTACCTACTTAATGCTAAATCATTTTTTTAATGAATTGTTTCAAATTGCCTTTGAGAAATAAGCAATAGTGTCTCTTTGGAAATTCTGGAAATTGACTTCAGACTTTAGAGAGAGTCTTATTTAGATATTGAGGAGATAAGCCCAAGGGATCACTTCCAGGTCTCTGATTCCTTATTTATCAATCGTAATTATTTCTCATGTGATTCTTGAGTCAATATTAAATTAAAGTAAGGAATTTACACATCATTAAAGATCAAATGTTTAAGTCAATATTCAGTATATTAAGGAAAAATCTTACAAGTCATGACATTAATTTAAACTCTGAAACTTGAAACAAAATTCCTCAAGTGCCCTGTACCCTTCCAAGAACATGTGAGTTTTATTTGTGTTTATTTAGGTACTAGAGGATGATTGATTCTTCTTACCTTTCCCTGCGATTTCAGAAGGCTGAGTATTAGTATTTTATACATTGAAATATTTCAGGGAAATTTACTGTACTAATTAAGAGTAAGAATATCCCAGAGCATGATGATTGTTATTTTGGGCAGTTTATTTGTTATGTCTCATGTCCAAGAATGATTAACTCTTACATTAGATTGTTTAAACTGGAAAGGTCAAATGACTTAAGGTTCCAAAACATCTAGCAAATTTCACATTTGCTTTCAGCACTGTGGTTCTTTTTACCGAAGGACATAACATGTTGGGGCTACAAGTTCAGTGAATTTATAAGGTTAATAACAGTGTACTGTACATAATATAGTCATTTTGTTAGTGGTTCAATATTATGTTTGGCATGTGTGATAACATTGCAAAGTAGATTTGTTGTAACTTTGACTTTGGTATCCTTAGTTGGAAATGACTGGTCTGTTAGACACATGGTCCCCAGACAAAATGCCTGCTTTGATTCATTTTTAAATTTAAAAAGATTCTGCGAAAAAAAATTTCATCTATTGGCTAATATTTATAGACAGGGAATTTTAATTGGCCATGTGTAGTTAAGTAGTGCAAAAGAGTCTAGAAATAAAAAGAGAATATTGAAGTTGAAAACTTGTCTGGGATATAGTAATACCTTGAAAAAAATTGTAGAAAATGCAAATGGGAGAACCTGCCAGTATAACTTTAGTGGATTAATTTCCTGGTGTTCCCATAGAGCCCCAATAAATAAAGTATATTCACAAACTCATTATACTATGTTTAGTGTCCTTGTCATTCACATCTTTGGGAATGAATATTTAAAAGCATAATGACAATGCCATATTCATTTAAATAAAACTGGTGTGTACAGTATGATTAGATTATATTATCATAGGCCAGAAATTTGGCTTTAGAAATTAGGGATTTTATATATACATAGTGGCTGACTATTAAATTCAAGACGTTATGCAAAGTGCTGTGTAGGACATAACACCTGAGTAAACAATAAACATACACTAAGAATATAAACGTACTTCCAGCAGTTTTCAAACTGCTGTAAACTGGAGAATCATAGAGCATGTCCAAAGGGTAGATTGACATTTACACTTTAAGGAAATTAATTTTCATATCCTCCACTTTCCTAGGTACTGATGTTCACTTGTGTGAGAATTCTATTGTGTTTAAGCTCAAACTTTCAAGGTAATTCTCCTTTCCCAATTCCCTTTTCACGGTTGCTCTTTTCCTTCTTTTTTTTTTTAAAGAAAAGCATTCCTCTCATTCTTCTGAAGTCTTATTAAGGTACATTGTTCCTTGGATATGAGTGTTAAACAAAAGGGAATTAAAAGCATGATGTGAAGAATGTAAATGGCTGTGTATCAAGTTCTACTTCAAGTCAAGTGGTTTTAGTTCTTTGTTTTCATTCAAATCGAAGAGAAGCCTAATAAATTGCTGGTTGATAAAGTAGCAACAATCATTTTAATGATAAATTACTATAAACATATAAAACAAGTTTGAAGAATTGTCATGCTGCTGTACAAAAAATGATTTACATTTCTATTTACTTATTTATGTAAATAATATTTTCCAATGCTTACATCTAAAACAATAAAAAAATATAAATTAATTGATTCTGAGTGCATAGCAGTAAGTAGTATCTATCCTAGTTGGAAAAAATGTGTAGTTCATCTCAGTAAGACATGAAATTCTAACAAATTTTACTTTTAATTAAAATGGCTTTTAAGTATAAATATGTATAGTTTTGATCAGTTCCTTGCTTATAATTATAATAAGAAAATTCAGAAAAAAAATTAGAGGATTATAAATAAAAAATAGTTAATTTCAATGTTTTATTGCAGCAATATATGATAGATTAATCAGTATAAGATTTTCACATTTGAAAATTTTCAAGTGTTAGCATAATGTTTTATGGGGGAGTTGATTGAAACTATTAATTCAAGAAGAAAGGGAAATAACATAAAAGTTTTGATCATTGGAGAAGAATATGATCTTTTATTTTTACTTGATAGTAGGTATCAAATCACTATGGTATTTAGATTCCATCGTGTGCGTTTAAAAGAGTGGTGGACAGCTTTATTTTAAAATATCAATATTTACAATATTCTGGAAATTACATCATTTCCAGTTATTTACACTCATGAGGAAGCATTTTAAATGTCAACTTAAAATATATGAGTCAGTATATAGGTTTTCAAAGATTGTTTTAGGCTGCATGTGTGTAATAAAAGTTAGAAATTCATACATATAGGCCAACCACTTTTATTACTAATGAAAAAAAAATGAAGATTCAGAGTAATTAACTATATTACCAAGGTCACCCCAGCTAGAAAGCAGTTCCCAAATAGAAAGGTCTGTAGAGAAAAGAAAGTCTTCATGAAGTTTGTAACACTGGAGCTAAATTTTTTTTTTTTTTTGGTCTTTTTGCCGTTTCTTGGGCCGCTCCTGCAGCATATGGAGGTTCCCAGGCTAGGGGTCTAATCGGAGCTGTAACTGCCGGCCTACGCCAGAGCCACAGCAAGGAGGGATCCGAGCAGCGTCTGCGACCTACACCACAGCTCAAGGCAACGCCGGATCCTTAACCCACTGAGCTAGGGCAGGGATCGAACCTGCAACCTCATGGTTCCTAGTTGGATTCGTTAACCACTGCGCCACGACAGGAACTCCTGAAGCTAAATTTTTACTGAATTAAAATGTCCTCTGAAGGCAGTAGAAAGTTTTAAAGACAGGACAAGTTTTCACCTGTAAATAGCACGTCCATCCCTGAATCATTGAACATTTTAATCTGCCTGAATTGTACAATTTTGTTGGAATGTATTTGTATTATAAGTGCCAAAGTTATGTAGGGGCTGGATGCCTTAGGTCAAAGATGTTAAACTTTCCTCAAATACTGTGTGAGGAGTTAGCTGTTGAGGGTTTTTTTAGTAGCATGGAGAAGAAAAGTTGTATGCACCTAACATGGAATTTATAGGTAAGCACTGTCTTAGAAGGTTTTGATCTTCTCGGGGAGGTTATTTAACAAGACAATATTTTAAAAAAATGTCATTTTATTTGGCTTTATTTACCTTTTGATGTTTCAGTATGACTCAATACCCCTGGTATAGCTCTACTCCTGCAATACCACATACACACAACACACCCTATACACACCATTGCATCTCTAAATCTGCTTCCACAAGAGCACCACAAGCATGGTGGCCCTTGTCATTGACTTTCTCCGTGATTAAACATCTCTGATTCTGTAGTATTATTTCTACCATCTTATGTTTGTTTTACTAAATGCAAAGATCTTATATGTTACACATTTCCCCTCCTGTTTCTAATAATTGAATTTACCCAAGAGAGGGAACATATAATTTCCTCCTTTATTAATAACTTGCACTAGGATGAATAGATAAGTTTATTGACACAATTGTTCCTTAGAGTATAACCATTTTTGTGCCATTTTATTGGGCACAAAAATGCACCTGCCATTTCTTTCAATACATGACTTTAGTAAATTATTTATTTTTCAAGAACCTAACAATCTCTGTGAGACCAAACTCTTAGCTATTCACATTTGGAGCATGTGGTTATATATTCAAGTACTTCCTATATTGTATGAATACCTAAATATGTATGTACTTAAGAAAACCTAGCTTTTATATTTTCCATTGCACATATAATTCAGGTTGAATACAGTTCATTTGACATTCACTTTTTCTCTCCCTCTCCTTCCTCCATCACTTCTAGCTACTAGTTGTGACATTGTTGCTGCTGTCATTTTTTTGTGTTTTTGGTACTGCAGAAAGAGCTTCTCAAATGTTAAGCATATGGATTACCTAGAGATAATGTTAAAAATGAAGATTTTGAGTCTGTAGGTCATGCGTGGGGCCTAAGATTATCAAGCATCAGCTTATATGGATGATGCTAGTCTGTGGACCATCGTGTTATAAGACCTTAGAGACTAAAATGACATATGTCTACTTTTACTTATAAAACAATTGTCTTGAAGAAATCTAACTCAGGTGTACATACTAAAAAATGGAAAGCCAGAATCTGGTGGTTGGGCAAGGAATACCCATTTTTGGTCAGCTTGATAAATCTGAAAATGCTTTGCTACTGGGAGAATCAGGAGGTCAAATGTAGAAAGTGCAAGTAGTGTGACAGGTGTGTCTGAACAGATGAGTCATATTGGGTGGGGCAGTCTAAACTGGTCAAAGACTTGAAATACAGATTTTGTATTGGAAATAGAAAGGTGTCTGAGGCTTCAGATAATTTTAAGGGGAAAAAATGGCATGTTTGATATGAATAGGTTTAGTGTAAAAAAATACAGATGCACCCTCTTTTGGAGGTACATTTAAATTTTAGGTTAATGGGAAAATGTAAGTGCTCATGGAGAAAAATAACATTGTAAGTAATGTAACATAGGCACAGAAGCCATTTCCCAATTTTATGCCAGATTAAATAATGGAAGAAAATCAATATTATAATGTGTTATACAAAATGGTCTCTTAAAACTTGAGAATATTCAAGTAGACAAATTCAAGGTAATTGAAGTGTTCTGTGATTAATTCTAAACACAGGATCAAAATAAATGTGATTTAAAAAAATCTTATACTCCAGGCTAGAAGAGAATTAACTGTTTGCTATCATTCCTTCAAGTCATTTTTTGGTATCAAATGTAGACATAAAGTAGACAGAATGAACTTTCAATTTTCAGTTATTGAAAGTTTTCTTTTATCTCTGTACCTGAATTCAATATGGATAAGGAAAATTGTCTTTTCAGGATGTGGGGAATTGAACTCTATTTTATGTCCAAATATGGTCAATTTTAGATTTTCATGCAATGTAGTAATTTATCCCAATATGAAAGATCACAGATAGTCTATGTCTGCGTATTTACCTTACATAAATATGATGACAGCTAAGTTAACAAAAAGATTAGAATTTAAAGGCAGAATAACTTTCTGCCCTGGATATTTGTCAAGTCATCATCAATTTGAAAAAATAAGTGTACAATGTGAGAGCTGTGAATTTCAGTTTTATTTGGAACTTTCTGAGAGCCATAGTCCAGGAGACAGACTCTCTGGTAACTCTGAGGAACTGCTCTGTAAGGTTGGAGGCGAGGTCAGTATATCCCTGATTTTGGTGAAGGGTTTTTTTTCCATCAAGCATGCATGTCATCTCGGTAGAAGGTTACTGCTGGTAACAAAGAACGGATATCTCAGTTAGTGATTTTACTGATTTTTCTAAGTATGGGAAGATGTAAGAATTCAGGTTCATAAAAATTTTCTCCTGTAATATTTCTAACTATCTAGTAACCCATTTTTTCCCATTTTTCTCTTAGCACAGAGTGCCTCCTTCCTGATCTCCCTGAATTCCTTTCCGTGTCTGCTGGGTCTCAGCGGCTGCCATGCCTAATGACTCAGTCCTTGTAGAAACTAGGTGGTGGGCAACACTCTTTGTTTCATGTATTGTTCACCTACTCTGTCATATCTCAAGATGAACTCTTTAGAGAACAGAAGATATTAACATTAGAAAATGGAAGTTCTCATTGTTTGGTAGCATTTATTTTAGCGTAATAGATGGAATAGTAATGCTATAGAACTGCATGCTCCTCCTAAGACCTGCATTGTCTTCCATATTTTTCTGTCTCTGGTATTGAACTAGCATGTGTAAATGAGGATGTCTGCTCTTTTTGCTCTGTTGTTAAGGCACGAACAGCAGGCCTTGCCTTTGGTACTGAGGCTTTTCATAAGATCAAAGCTTTTAAAAATGTTTTCATTGTTATTGTTGTTGACATGACTTTTTGCTTCTACTTCCCCCGCTGGGCCAGACCCTAAGAACTTTGCACCGGCTGTTATTTTTTCTCATGCACTGAATTGCAGTTGGCTTGAAGACTGCAAGGGGAGAGTGAAAATTATACCAGTTTCTCAATTAGAATTGGCTACAGGTCTTGTGCTAACTGGAGACTAGAGTGTCCTGCTACCTCTCTCTGAGGGAAACTGTGGAAGGCATAGCTAGGATAAATAAAGGCATTTTGGAGTTTGTCAGCTAGAAAAGGCAAAAAGTTAACTATAGGGAATTTTTCTCTCATAGACTTTCAGTTACATTTTCCAAGGTGCGAAGATGTTAAGATTGCTCGAGGCTGCTTAGGGTGGGAATAAAGAGAATATTCATTTATTTTTAGATCCTTAAGTTCATTTTAAAGGAAACAAATGTGTCATTGAAACAATATATCAGATGTCTTCTTTTCAAGACTATGTCATATGTAATCACATAGATATGCCATAAAGCAGAAAATAAAATAGTGATGACTGGACTACTTTGAAATGCATATTTATTTAAAATCATAGCTGGACTTTGAGCCACACATTCTCTGCCCCAAAGAAATTCTCTGGTGGAGAGAATTGTGAAAGGAATAGTTCCCTGTCTAGCTGTTCTTCCAGAGATGCCTCTGGAATCAGTGGGCCATGGAGTTAGCTGTATCTGTAGCCTAGCTTGGCCCTCAGTATAATGAATGATTTATGGGTTGAAACAGACAAGCATGAAAAAAAAAAGAGATTTGATAATTTGGGCCAGAATTTCAGTGTCCTGTTCACTTATAAAACCTTATTAGTGAAATCATTTTGTTTTTATACATATATTGTTATGGAGAAACTCTGTAGTATGTGCTATTTTTGAAGTTCTTTATAATGATGAATTACTATTTTAAAAATATAGTCAATGAGAAGAACCTAAGTTTCACTTTATTTTCTTTTTAGTGAGATGTATCTTTTTTTTTTCCCTAGCTCATATAGTTACCACCTGGTCTTTTCAGGATACCAGGCCTAAATGAGACACATATAAACTACATACATTACTGTTGCCAAAATTAAAGTGACAGGGATTTTTCTATTCTTTTATTCTTTGTACAGGCAGAAAAAGTATGACATTAGTGGGCTTGCAATTGCGGTAGGATAAAGTTCAAAAGTAGAAAAGTAGAAGCTTCTGATAAGATGGCACAAATCTGAGTGACAAACCTCTATAGTTACAGTTTTAAGAGTTTTACTTCTTAGCTAAACCAAAGGCAAAAGATATGGGGTAGGAATTTAACAAATTATGCCATAAAAGTGAAAAAAATTGCTGCTTTCAATTGATATGAAATGAAAGATAAATTTAAATATAATTTTATAAAGTAATAGTGATGCTATATACACAGGAATAAAAAGGAATAAAATAGTATTAATGAAGTAATTCTATGAAATCTTAATATCAAGAGAAAAGAAAATTTGATTTATACTGGATCTGATGTTAAATTTTGGTGTTATTAATTTTCCATGGGGCAACTGTTTTCATGTATTTTAATCAACAAAATCTGGTGAAGCTCTATAGAACCATGTAGAGAAAGTAATTACTTAAACTGCACAGTAATGCACCGCAATTCATCTTTATGAACAGATTTCATTTGTATTTCGTTGTTTATTTTCTGTCAACTGTGTAACTAAGTAAGATAATTTTGGTTAGTTATGATTTTACACATGTGGACCAATAACACCACTTTCTTCCTTGGTAATGGGGCCATTAGTTGCTTCTAGAGATGAATTTCAGTAGTATACTTGAATTAGCAAATAATGAGACTTTTTGCCATGCTATAGCATTTGACTGGGCTTTGGCTGGGTTATTTCCAGATAAGTGCTCTCCCGACACTTACTGATAGCTTTGTAGAATAGAAAAATGTTCATGACAAGTATAGTCTTTTTTCTGAACAGTTTTTATACTCAAAGGGACTAAACAAAATGACTTTTTGTGGCAAAATTGAGATTTAAACACAAACTCAAATTCATTTTCTTAAACATGTTTGCCCTTATGTTGATACTTCAGTTTCTTAACTATTATACCTTTGTAGTAAGTCCTAATAATTGATAGAGGAAATTTCTCCTTTCTACCCTTGATTATTACTGACAATTTTTGCCCTTTATTCTTTCATACACATTTAAGAATCATGTTATTAAATGTCATGAAATTCCTGTGAGGTTTTATTGGAATTTCTAAATCTATAGATAAACTTAAGAAAACATGACATATTTTCAATATGTTATTCTTATCCATGAATATGGTATATCTATGCATTCATCAATACATCTTTAACATATTTTCACAAAGTTTATCATTTTTCTTGATAAATTAACAGTAAATTTTTATTTATATTAAAGTCAATAAATTAAATTTACCAAAATACATTTTAAGAAAGTAAAAGTTTCAAACTGAGAGTTTTTCTCAACACTTACAATGGAAAAATATATGTGTTAGGGATTTATAAGGAATTTCTGTGTCTTATAAATAAGTATGAATAGGCAGGTGAGTGAAAGTCATAAACTGACATTTTCCCCAAATCAAATAAATATGCTCAATAAACATAGGAAAAAATGTTTGATATCATTAATGATCAAAGAAATGCCAGTCAAGAAGGTAGTGAGTTATTTTAAACTATTTAATTGGAAATATGTATATATTTAAATTAGATATTTCTAGTGTTAGAGAAGATGAAGTTTCACAGCTTTTGGTTTAAATTTAATATAACTTGTGAGAATTGAAATTTTTTAATCACTTGAGAAATAGCTTAGTGTTATCATAAGAAATAAACTAAGCCATTGTCCTAGATATGTGCCTAAGAAAAACTCATTTATGTTCAGCAAGAGGTATTTTTAGGAAGCATCAAACTATTTAAGACCAATAAATAATCCAAATTTCATTACAAAGAGAATGGATGAATAAGCCATAGTATATTCTCACAATGGTATATTATACATCAACCAAAATTTAGGAAAAATAATGATATAAAGCTATGTATAAGTCTTAGCAATATAATATTGAATGACAGGAAGTCCTTAAAGTTACCTCTATCACAATACTCCTGTATTATAAAGTTAAAGGAACTATATTTTAAAAAATATTTTTAAAAAATTTAAAATAATTCTGAAATTAAACTGTTTAAGCAAAATAAAAATTAATATTCTGGATGATTGATTTATTAGATACTTATTACAGCATTCTAATCAAGCAAACAAATACATGAATTCATGCATGCTTATATGGACAAATGAATAAACAATTAATACGTAAATATATAAATGATGACTGTGCAGAAACCAATTTTAAAAGGTTTCATAAACCAAGAATAATATTGATTTTAATTCTGTGAACTCAGTTTCAATAAAAATAAATTTTAAAAATTATGCCATGATTGTCACAAAATCTTTTTTTTTTCTTTTTGGTCTTTTTGCCTTTTCTAGGGCCACTCCTGCAGCATATGGAGGTTCCCAGGCTAGGGGTCCAATCAGAGCTACAGTGGCTAGCCTACGCCAGAGCCACAGCAATGCAGGATCTGAGCTGCGTCTGCGACCTACACCACAGCTCACGGCAATGCCGGATCCTTAACCCACTGGGCAAGGCCAGGGACCTAACCCACAACCTCATGGTTCCGTAGTTGGATTCATTAACCACTGCGTCACAACGGGAACTCCACAAAATCTTATTTTTAGTTGACTTTTGTCCTATACTATTCTGCTTGTGATTTTGGACTTACATAAAATTTAGTTGGTGGTAGATGATTATTGTTTGTATATAGGAGTAAATTTTACCTGTTCAGTTAAATCATGACCAGTCTTGTAGTTTGTAAGATTAAGTTAGAATAAAAATGGTATAATTTTTGTGCTTAAAACCCTTCATTAGGAGAAAAAAATGAGTTGGCTCTCAACATATTAACATCAAGCAATCAAGGCAAGATTTTTCTTTCTGAGATACCCCAGGGAACAGCAGTGACAATATTCAGTATATTTTTTAAATAACTGGTAACTATTTATTATTATGAAGAAAAGTATATTTTAAAGGGGAGATGATTAAACAACATGGGGTAGCCAGATGTAAATGTGAAGCCAATTTCTTTTCAATTTGGCAATTGTTTCAACAATCTCTGTCAAAGAACCAACACAAAGAATTTGCATAACAATCTCAATAAATACGATAACAAATTGGGAAATAATATTTTTCATTATGCAAGTAGCTTGAAATTTTGCCAAGGTATGTGCACCCAATTTTGAATTTGATATTTGCATTTTTTCCTAAATAACTAATATTACTTTTCTTATCTTCTGCTTTCAGTCAGAACCACAATTAAGCCAGTCCCAGAGTCATAAAACCATTCTTCTTTTACTATAGCTCTTAACATAAAAAAATCTATTCTTGAGTTTAACAACCCTCAGTTCCTCAAACAGGAAGTATTTCATTTATTGTTTGTTTAAATGTTGTCATTTATGGCAATTTATCTGTGACCAATATAGGTTTTGGGAAGCAGTGTTGCCTAAGAAAAGTTGTGAAATAGTGGTCTAAAATATGGAGTTAATCTTTCTTCCTTTAGTGCATTATTAACCTCAACAAATTACTTAGTTCATTTTCACAACTTTAAATACCAAGTGCTTGTAAAAGAGTTGCAAATATTTAAAATAAAACTACTTCATAAATGTTTATAATAAACTACACCGTGGACTTGATTATATTTGGGAGGGAAGGAAAACTTTCTAGGAGTTATTTGGTAGCCATGAATCTACCCTTTATTATTCTCAGAAACAGAAACCAATTGTATTCTGTCTTAAACAGTTAGGTTTATATTAGGTTAAAAAAAAAATTCTACCCAGCATGGTATAAATACATCTTAAATTTGGCCACATTTCCTTGTTCAAGAATATGACATAAGTTACACAGTATGCTGGAATGATTGAATGCCTTTAATCTTTGGTCTTTCTATACTTTGTAGCTCAAACTCAAACTCAAAAAAAAAAGCCCCATGTGCTATATCTCTAACTGTGTACGTTGCATTATGAAATATCAAAAGCAATCAGTCCTCACTCAAAGAGGATTGTACTGTTTAGAGTAAATACTTTCTTACTCTGAGTTTGATTCCTGAGACCAATTCAAGTAAGGCTAAAGGAACATGAAGGGATATTTTGCCAATAATTTCATTGCTTTCCACATTTCAAAATATCAGTTTTATAGTTTAGATGATTCTCCAATCCAGCCTATTCACTTTTGTAGATAATGCTGCTTTAAAGAAATTAAAGCTAAGCCAACAAAATAATAATAATAATAATTTTTATTGTTATGTATTATATTTTATTATCTTACATTTTAAGAATATTATAAAATTACAGGTGCTGTCAGAAACTCAAAGTCATTATTTGTACAGTACATATTTTAACACTACAAAAACTATTAGGTTCAAATAAAGTCAAGGGAAACTCATAGGAGCATTTTTTAAAATCAACCAGGCTTTCTGAATCCATAACTTGTGTTTAAGGATCTATACACATCACAGACATTTATCACCATGCCTCCTCTCTTTTGTGACCTTTTGAAAGGAGTGTAATTCATCAGAAAATATTTTTCAATAATCTCTGCACAGGATAATTTACCTTTTTTCTGATCTTCAAAGTGACAGATTGTATAGGTTGAGCCTCTGTGACTTAAACCACAGACAGTTTCATGTTTCAGTATGCTTTTCTGTCTCACTGGCTGACTTGATTTATGGTAGTTGAGGTAGTGCAAAATTAAAAATTAATTAATTTGAGTGAATTGGTAATAAAGGGGACTGAGTGGCTGTATTGAAATGCTAATAGGTCTATTCCAGACCTATTCTGGCCATCTGATCCTCTGGAATATCCAACAGCTGCTGGAGGGAAAACTGACAACTGAGCATATTCAGGAGGAAGGGTCAAGAGTGTGGCTCTAACCCCAGTGGGGCCAAAGCAAGGGCTGTTCTTCCTAAGACTCTACTTCTGGGATGGAAGCAGGTCAGATGGTGCAAATAATATTTTTACATGGAATTACTAGACAGTCTCTGAATAGAAGCAGTGATATGATCTCAGGATGTGGATTTCTGTTTTTCTTTTTATGTGTGTATGTGGAAAATTACTTCCTGAGCAATTTTCTGTTTGGTTTCCAATAACTGTAATGCTTACTTCATTGACTGTTTGGGGGGAAATGCATAATTAATGTAATTAAGATTTCTATAAAAGATAACTACTAATATATTGAAGTACTTATAATAAGTGTTATATAACCCAGAGTATTATTCATATATATAGGAAATGTAATTTATTCCTATCCTTTGAAAGAGTGAAATGCACCAGTGAATATAAAAATTATGTTTTACAACACATACAATGAAGCGTTGTCTCTTTCATGTAGCTAACTTAGTAATGTGCTTAGTATAAGATGTTTTATATCTACCACAATATAAGTGTACCATGTATTATTTTTTTAATTATGCAAAAGGACATGCTTATTTATGAGATATAGATTATATGAGAGATGTGAGACTAGAGTAAGGAAATAAAATCATACTTATTCCGCCTATTTAAGATTATAGTTATGTATATATATGGCTAAATAATAGAAGAATAATAGTAAACTAATAGGAATTACTGATGATTGTCAATAAAAATAATGTAAAGTAGCACTTATGTTATAAAAAATGACAAGCTGATTTGAGAGTTTCAATAATCATTATAGAGCACATTTCAAGAGCAAGTTTCTGAAATTCTAAATCAGAAATGACTAAAGCAACACAGTGCTTCTTGAAAACCAGACATATGGATAACAAAGTCAAAACAAAAAAATTTGATTGTTTTGTTTTGCAGATGCGAACTTCATCTTTTCATTTTTAAAGGACTTTATTTTCCGAAAGAATATATTATATTCCTTGTAGCTTCCTTGCTGCAGCATAGCCGTTCTGTTCATTTGCAGCAGTCTGATATCTATCTAAATATAAAAATTGACAACAAACTAAAAACACTCATTGGGTAAAAGGTGATTTTGAATGTTTCTTCTACATGATTTCTTCTTGTTTTTCCTCAAGGAGAATAAGAAAAGGCGATTAGCTATTTCACTCAGAACCCAATTACTTTCATGTTTCTGGTGGGAATTTTCATACCACATATTAATCAGTGCATCAGCCAATCACTCTTAACCTCCTGTTACTGAATGTTAGGTAATTGAAAATTGATTGGCATATGCCCCTGACCCAAAGCGTTTAGCTGAAATTTACTTTAGTGGTGGTGATTTTTGTTATGTATTTTAGCCTCTGTCATAACTCTTTTTATTACATCCACCCCAGCACCAAAAACTGCAATACTTCTACTATTTCTATGTCTACTTAACTACCTCTACCATCTAATTAATACCAATACCACTACTAATGTCTAGTGTTTATTAAGTTCTTACTTTATGCTAAGCAATGTTCTGCCACTTTCAAATCTATTGATATATTTAATCCTCATACCAACCCTTTAGCTAAGTACTATATTTTCTCCCTTTTAAAAAAATGAAGAAACCTAGATGCTTTATCAGTCAATTCCTTGTTAGCTCCTGCTACATAGTTTTAAGAATGTAATGCATTCTTTGTTTTTCAGTTAAGCAGTTCATTATTTCTTACAAGTAAAATATAAAAATATATTATGAGGTTGTTTTCTTCCAAACTAAAGTAAAAGAGATAATATATCTCAAGAAATAAACTAAATATTTCCTCTAATTATTGAGTAATGTGTTTTTCTCCCTAGAGATAAACTAAAGGGAACATCAGGCAGAATTATAAATCTCCAGTCTCATGCTCGTATTGATGGGGTAGTAAATAAAATTATACTTCCCTGTTTCAGAAAACAAGATCAAGTTACAATAAAATGCTGATTTTAAACCTAGGTTGATTCTTTTAAGGTGCTTTCTAATTAATCAATGAGGATATGAAAGGAAATGCATAGTTGGCAGAGTTGGGAATCGAACTCAGAGTCTAAAGAGTAAAGTATTTATCTAATTGCTACAAAAGCTGCAATATGAGCAGATAATTTTAAAATCAGTTTCAAGTCAAGAATTGTAATTCTACTGAGACAACCATTCCCGCTATAGATCAAAATCCACAGGATATTTCTGTTAAAACTAATAGTGATTATTTGTTAGGAGATGCCCATTGATATTAAAGTTTCAAATAAAATAAATTAAAAACTGAAGTTCTCCTCAGAATAATGTTTTAGCAGTTACTTTATAATTTCTATTTTTCTATAATTTATAGTTCATCAAAATACCTTGATTGGGTGGGATTCTCTGAGTCATTTGACAGATATTAGGTAAACATTAACTCCCAGAATTTATTTATCTCCCTACTTGTGTTTTTGTAGCCTTTTATTCATTTTATTTAGTAAAGTATGAAATTATTTTCACTTAAGAGAAAAAAGCCTCCTCCTTTAGTATTTTCTTTTATACTACCTCTAACAATGCTTTGCACCTATAATTCAACAACACAGTGCCTGGTGATTTGTATCTTAGGAATTTGATTATTTTGCATTTGAGAACATGAAAATGTTGTCGTTAAATTTCATTTTATACTTTAGTGGTACTGATTTTTTATTTCATTATTGATACACAAGATTTAATTCTGATAAGATGTTGGGGGAAATTGTCCTATAATGAAATACTTTAACAGAATTAAAATGGTTACTAAGTTGGTAAGAGAACTGAGTTTCAAGGAATAACTATTTTTGGAAAATCTGAAGCAAAGTTTTAGCTTTATTGTATTTTCTGTTTATTTTGCTTATATTTAAAACTTTAACCAGACAAACCTGTATATGCTATATTTTACAGGTTAAATAGTGTGATTTTTAAAATGATATAAGCTAATTATATCACATGGATCACATATTTTTATACATCCAGTATATTGGGATTAATTTCTCCAGTAAAATGACGATGAGAACTTTAAAAATATCTTTAAATCATCCATTATTTCTTGAAACAAGTTATGTTAATATTTTTTCTTTGTATTTACAACATTACTGATTTAATGATGATAAAGTTTGTATAGTAGTATTTCCACAAATACTAATATGAGAAAAGAAGTGGAATAGAAAATTTGGAGAAGTATTTCAAATTTTCTTTATTACTTGTATTAAAATATCATTTTAGCCATAGCGGTGCTAATACCAGCAATAGTGGTGTTGATCCACAACTTCTCTATTGGCAATCATATGGTGCAAGCCTTTCATCAGCTATATGCTGCACAGTTGAATGCTCCTGCTAGAGGTATTAGCTTTTAATTTTTTTTTCAAATTCTCGCTTTTATGCTCAGCTTTGTTTTTGGAAATGAAGTGCCACTTCTTCTTATGAAAACGAAGTTGAGCAGATTGTTTTGGGCAAAGTTCAATTGCAGTTAACCCTCCAGATGAACAGTTGTACTTTCATAACTCAGTGTCATTCGGGTCAATCTAAATTATTAAAGAGGGTTGCAGAAAGGCTAAGTACGCTCAAGTATTCTTAAAGAAATATTAAAAGAAAAAACAAACCAGAATATCAGAATCCGTAATGGTTTTGATTGACTTTTATTTCATTGGTTTTTTTAGAGATAAATAACATAGATCATGTCATTCCTAGCAATAATTAATACAAGCTTGGTCTCTTTTTAAAACTTTGAGTCACATTAAAAATTTATGTACTTTATATCCTTATTTTAGGAAATACATTTTAAGTTATTATAATTTCATATTCTAGACTATCCAGATATATAATTACCTGAACAAGGTTTGTAGAAAAGAAAAAATATGTTAGTGCTATATTTTTCTTTTAAAGCATTTCAGAGTTAATAATCTTAAAAATAGCATTATGCTATTTTTCAAATTTTGATATAATCAAACCTTATAAAATGTCTTTTTGTATCTTGTGTTAATGTTATAAATATTAAAGTTGTTATAAATAGAGTGCCGATGAAGTTATTTTCACCTTGAAAATATGAAAAGGGAAGAAAAATTATAAAGTCCTTTATGTTGATTGTTCTGGTGAGATAGAACAAATATAAAAACCTAGTTGACCCTCATAGTTGTGAAACATCCCACTGCAATGGACAATTTAGTCTATAACACTTTCTCTGGAGTGTGAATTAAATCTGATGTTTCAGGATTATCTGGAGTCAATGTGGATTCCTATGTACACTGGATGGAACTGGCCATCCAGCTGGCAGTGACTATTATCAGCTTGCTAGCCTTTGCTGGTTAAATGGATTTTTGCTTCGGGTTAAAAAGGCTTTAGGGAAGTGAGTCAAATTGTGCAAGGACGGCTTTTCTAATTCATTGCCTAGGATGTAAAAGCAAGAGTGAGCGTAATAGGGTTACTTAAAGCCCTGTGATACACGAGATCATTTAGAAATACTAGAATGGGAAATCTCAGGAGAATAAATTAGACTCACAGTTAGATACTTGCAGAAGTCTTTTACTGAAAGGATAGGCTAGAATCCCAGTCCCCCTTTCCTTTTCTCTCATTTCATGTGTCTCTGGTATGCTCAATTCAAACCACAGAAATACTGACTCTTCAAAGGGAAAACGTCAGACAGTGACATAACTTTCACATATTATGTGGGGTTGTTACAACTATGCCATCTTCTGCATTTTCTATCACCTTATTAAAGATTTTAACATGGCCAAAAAATGTCACACTGGGCTAAAAGCCTTAGTAAAAACCTCTGATGCAATTATGAAAGTTTGAAGTTTATATTTTATTTTATAATTGGGGAAATGGTGTTTTAGGTAATAAAAAGCTTAAAGAAATCTTCTCAGCAAAGTATAAAATAAACTCTTACAACTCACTAAATCCTATTATGAACTAATTATTTTATATGATTTTATTTATAGAAATAATAAGGTATGAAGTTGAACTTTTATATTTTCTCATGAATATCTGAAGTTTAAAACTACTTATTTGGAAAAGAAAATAATGTTTTGATGGCTCCCACATCACTTTAATGTGACATAGGATTTAGCTGTCTCTACCATGATCCTCTATTGAACAGATCTGGTCCCCTGCTGATCTCATTCTTTGACTCCCCCACTATGTTGTGTCAAAGAGCTTGCAAAGGATACAATAAAATTGCCATCATTTCCATGAGCTACAGAAGTTTAATTATTTTATGTGCAAATATACTGCATGGTGATACTGTGCACATATTTTAATCGCTTTTCTTTGACAGAAATTTGAATAATATATAAGAAAATTAAATATATGTTATAGTAAAAAAACATTCTGGGCTTCTTAAAAAATTCACTGCTAACACTTTAATGATTTATTTATTTTGCCCCTTAATACATTTGAAATCATCAGAAAGTAATATCAATTTAATGTTCTTTGGAACCATGGATTATCTTGCTTGATAATAGCAAACTGAAGTTCTTGTCCTAGGAGTTCTAACTGATGCTCAATATATATAATGTATATGTAAATATGAGCAAGTGTTAGCACATAGTATGTAATGCTGAAGGTACTGCTTTCATCTCCTAAGAATAACCAGCACCATTCAATGAGTATGAAACATCTACTCTGTGCCAGTACTTTTCTAAACATTGGAGATAATTGCAAATAAGGTAATAAGGTAAATTAGTCCCAGTTATTATTCTCAAATACTTCTCAGTTTAGGAGATAAATAAGCTAAGTAAAAGAAATCATTTCCCGGCAATAAAGATTAGTAGATACCAGCTTCTGAGAGTGGAAAAGATTCAACTAGAGGGGATAAGGAATAATTCTAAAGAGAAGATAAACTTAAGATGGAACTTGGGGAATTACTATGAGATAATTAGGCACATAAAAGATGAGATGGATAAAGGAATCTAAAATAAGGTAGTATTATGATAAAGTGCTGAAAAGTAAGAAACAAGATGTAAACAAGAATGGAAGGTATTTTGGTATTGCTGAAATACAAATTGTAAGGAATGAAGTCAGGGTTGTAAAATGTTATCTGAGAAATAGGCAAGGGACATTATTGTATTTATATCATATATCATACTAGGAACTTAAACTTTGTATGTGTGTCTGGGAGGTTTTTTTGGTGGAATGGAAAATTGGCTTTGAATCTCTCTCTCTCTCTCTTTTTTTAAGGGCTACACCCATGGCATATGGAGGTTCCTAGGCTAGGGGTCGAATTGGAGCTATACCTACTGGCCCATGCCACAGCCATAGCATTGCCAGATCCGAGCTGCCTCTGTGACCTATACCACAGCTTATGGCAATGCCGGATACTTAACCCACCGAGTGAGGCCAAGGATCAAACCTGAGTCCTTATGGCTACTAGTCAGATTTGTTTCTGCTGAGCCATGATGGGAACTCCAGCTTTGAATGTCTTAAAACAAACAATTGATATGATAGATCTTTGTGATGAAAGGACCGTTAGAGATGTAAAAATGGAGACTATTATAGTTGTTAATTCAAGACATGGTAATGGCCTTATCTAGACCGTTTTACAAAGCTGAGAAGACGTAGATCCCAAAAGTATATAGAATATGAAATTAGGTTACCAAAAGGAGAAGAAGTCTAGGTAATTAAGTTTCCTAATAAAGAGATACAGAAAATATATCTGTGGAAAATACATGACTGTGAAAAGTGATGAGTTTAGTTTTGAGCATTTTATAGTCAAAGTCATTGTGGGATATCAAGTATAACTATAAGCAAATTTTAAATCTGATCTATATTTCATTTCAAAAGATATGATTGACATATATATTCATAAAATTCATTGATAACAGATTCAGCTAAAAATCTAGAGTGGATGAGGTTGCCCACAGAGACTCGAAAGTTAAGACAATGTTTTTGTAAGGATCCTTGGGCAACACGGGTACTTAAAGGAATTTTTTATCACTTTATGTCAATTGGCTATTGTTTATGGTACATATCTTTGATTCACCCTTTTAGCTTGTTCTCATTGTTAATGAACATACTTACATCTTCCCAATCAAAAACAAAAGCAAAAATGTTTTCCCATTATATCTTCACAAGTTACCCTGCCATTTCTGTAATCTAAACTAATAAGGAAATCTAATCATTCCCTTGATGAATTTCAGCATCTACCACTTATACATTTTTACCATCGAATCCCTGCCCATTTTTCCTTGTAGTACTCCATGAAAATAATGTTCTTGAAGTTCACACTATGGGGCTTCCAGGTTCCAAACAAATTACCTTTATTCTCAGTTATTATCTTCCCTTATCTCTCTGAAGCAAGTTCTCTATTGATTACCAGACTCATTCTAGAAAGTCTGCCTTTCTACAGCCCGGTGATTTGTCAACCCTGCTCCCTTTTCTGATCCCCACAATATGGGTCTACATTACTATTCTCCCCAATTTAAGGCATAAACTTCCAATTTCCAGTGCTCTGTCTCTATTTTTTATTTCCCTTTGGCCCTTTGGCATCTCAAATTCTTTAAAATGTCTTTAGTATTTGAAATGCATTCGGTTTAATGCATAATTAAACCATCACAAACAACAGGAAAATGTTTTTGACTTTACAAGGCAGGAAGTCCAGAAATAGGTTGTGTTTCAGATATACTGTTATCAGAAATCAACAATATCATAATGAACCCAGATTCTTTCTCTACTCTGCCATAATCTCTGCAACTCCACCATTGGGGGCTGGTAGTAATTTGATTGTAGCATTTCCAGGCATTATTTTCAGAAGAGGATTCTTCCTGGTTGTTTTTTTCTTAGAAGAGAGGATATTTTTCCCTAGTTTTTTCCTTGTTGATTTTTCATCATATCTTATTGATTAGAATCAAGTCACAGGCTCAATCATTCACTGTCCTGAACTAATCACTCCCCCATCCTTGAAGCTGTGGTAGAGTCAGCTTTCTGATGGTTATGACTGTATGAGGGGGAGCATGGATGAAGAATACTTGAAGTTGTGTCAGAAAGTAATGTAAGGATGGGTACTGTATTGACCACCAACATTGTCCATTGTCGTATGCTCAGGGCTAGCCAATATCATCAAAATTTTCCAGTTTTTAAGGTCTTTTTTTGTTTGTTTCATATTTCTAGTATCACATTCCTAAAGAAGAGCAGTCAATTTTGTTTTACAACTAAAAAAGTTGACTGATTTTATTCAAAACCAAAGTCAGCATCCTTGCTACAGAATCAGCCCTTCTGGGCCACTTTCTCCCATTGGTAAAAGCTCCTTTATTCCTTGCTTACAACTGCAGATGCTTTATTGACTTAACTAACCTCCCACGTTTAGTCAGTTGACTCCTTCTCTTATTTATCACCCAATCTGTGTATCTCCCACTCTGTTTCAGGACTTCAGTAATTCTCACATGTATTACCAAGTTATTACTAATTGTTGTGATGGTGGTCTCTTTTGTCTCCTTAACTTTATGTGAAGGACTACAAAATCAAATTTTCTAATTGTTGTTATACTTATATTACTTCTTTACTTAAATCCTCAGGGTCTTTCTTTGCATTCTAAATTCCTCAACCTGGCTTTCAATAATCTAATCTCAGTTACCTTCTGTTCTCATTCCCACTGCTATCCTGTACTGACTGACCTAACACTTAAATCAAACTGGAGATCCCTCTGAGTTCAATAAACTGAATCTATTAATTACATCAGGATTTCTTTAAAAGATCCCCAAAACTCTTATCACTGTCCATTAATCAGGATTTTTTCTATTACCCTCTTTCCTGGGATGACATCGGTATATAAAAATCCTACCATATGTTTTTTCCATATTTTGTCTTTAATACCACTTCTATATGAAGCCTTATTTGATCCCTAGAATGATAAAATGTTTCCCAATGAATGCTTGCTGACATCTTTCCGTAAGACTGCAAACTTGACAAGAAGGACTAGTCATATTCATCCAAGTAAGCCCTATAGTCCTTATTATAAAGCTTCATAGTTAGCAAACATTAACAAAAAGCTTTCCTGGAATTGTTAGAAACATTAGATATAGAATTTGTTGTTTGGAACTATGAAACAAAAGATTCAGCCCTAGATCAAAGCAGTTAGATGTATAGAATCATGTCTAACAATTTTGATTTTAAAAATCTGAAAATTTTCTGAAGTTCAGTATGCAAAGTTTTGGACATGACTCTTGTGTCAAACTTTTGGGTTTTTATTTTTTTAACATCAGAGTCTCTCATACTAAAAAACAAACAGAAAAAAACAAAGCAAGATAAATTCTCTTGAATCAGAACCTGTTGGGAAAACACTTCTTTTCAGGATTTCTTTTAATCTTTCAAATAGATTATAGTTATTTCTTTAAAGAAGGAGACTAATACAGTAACTTATAGAAAGTGATAAATGTTTCAATCACAATAACAGTTCTAGGCCAAATCAATTTATCATAACAAACATTGAACATTACATATGAGAAAGGTTTCTAAAATTTTGAAGGCATATTATATGTTAGATATGTTTTACATCATATTTCTACCCTGAAGGTAAGTGATATAAATCTAATTAATAGAGATATAACCACAATTCTGAGACATTAAGTAATTTCTCCAAGGTAGCATTGTCAGGAAGGGTAAAATTCTGATTTAAACACAATTAATCAGATTACTGAGCCCATGCTCTTTCAACTCTCACGTGATTATAAAAATAAATATATTAAGCAATCAAGTACAATTCACAATAATATCCAAATACCATTATTATTTTAATAAAAAATTTGATTTTTGTTAATTTTTCTTACATAGATGTTAATCCATTGTCTTCTTTTTACTCCATGATACTGTTTTATATGAATGAAAACTTCAAATTGATCAATATTATAGCCATATATTCAATTTAATAGAAAAGCATATGAAGCATTTTATTGTTCCAAGTATCTCAGGATATTTACATTTAAATACATTATGTGTTTTTTGTTATTAATCACATTATTTTGTTTTGTCTTTTTTAATGGAGCATATATGAATAAAATAATTATGGCACGGACAACCTAAGAGAAAGAAAAATATGAATTATACTTTGAGTTTTAGTTTCTATAGATCTTTTATTCAGGAATAGTAAATTATGGAGCAAAAGCATGTCATAGTTATAGGGACATTACTTTTAAGATGAAATATGAAATATTTGGAGAATAAATGTGATTCCTATATTTCTCATACAGGGAACTCCTTCCAAATTTCCACATATGCTTGCCAAGAACAATGATAATTAATGTTTCATTGAATTCTTTGAGAAATGTGAATTCCAAGACTGGTTTGGACCATATTTAAACATATTTTATGTTAGACTAAATTCCAGAAGAAGAGAGAATATTTTATGTTTTTGACTATTTGTATTAAAAAAAGAAAATTCTTAAGTGGAGTACATATGTAAAATACATTTGGTTAAAAAAAAATTCATGTCCCATTTGTAAGTTGCTCCTTTAGCATTTTTTTTATTCTTGGCCATTTTTTGAAGTCTCTAATAATCAGAAAGCATTTACTTTTTGTCCATTCATATTTTTAAAATATTGTTCATGTTTGTCATGCTTTTACCATAATAGATATCAACAATAGGTATAATATGGTTTTGCAGGGAATTCATTGTTCATCTTTAAGACTTTATAATATATATGTACATACATGCTTAATGTGATGTATGTATCATATGTATTTCATTTAAGGTAATAGTATAAAATATGAATATAGTTTAGGGAGAACATTGATAAAATTTAGTTCTTCTAACAGGTTTTGCTTTAAGCTTACTTCTCCCTGCCTCCAATTTAGTCACTCCTCATTGCCAGATGCCATTTAGGTATTCCAAGCAATAGAAAAAGATTTATGCATTGACAAGTGGAGAGGTGAAACACTGGTTAAAAGAGTCCTGCAAATGATACTTCTGATCCCAGCAGGAGTTATAGGTTTACATCAAAAAAAAGCAACGTTTTCCCTGGTAATAACTATAAATTATATGCTATAGTATATTTTCCCTTTTTTCTTTTTCCCGATGTCTAACTATACCTCACTTTAGGGATAAAATACCTCAAGTATATGACTGAGACAGATGCAATATATTAATATTTTAGGAAATCTCGAGGTTTTCTTTGAAAAGAATGGATTTACAAGATTAAAAGATACGTAAGTTCACACCTGCATCATGTCCTCCTCCTCTTTCAAAGTTACACTTTCTTTTAAAATAAAAGAAAGTTCTCAAAGAACATACCCAGCTTAGGATAGCTTTTAATCATTACTTACTCCAATGTTCCCTTAGCCTCTATGAAGACATGCACTGTAGCTCGAGCTTTAACATATATATATATATATATATATATATATATATATATTTATTTATTAGAAAGCTATACTTCCAAAGGTAGTCAAGATCGATTGTCAATTTCTTATGAAAACATAAGCTTTAAGATATTATTTTAAGTAAATAGGAGCAATTTAGGGGGATACTTATGTCTGTAAACTTTTTAAAATATCAGCTTTATTTCATATGAACTTAGCCACTGAACTTAATTAAAAGGGAAGTTTATGACTAAATAGAGACTCAATATTGAGAAAATCTATTTGAAATTACAGTTCATGGTTAGTTTATTTGCAATCAAAGTAATAAGATGAGGTTTTTGAACAGTAGCAAAAGCACATGATAAGGTGAGCTCATGATCTTGTACTGTTGAGTTGCAATAGATGCTTTCTTCTCGTATTTTAAAATTATAATACTATACTATATATTATACCATATATTTTAGAGGAAAAAATCACAGAAAAGGAATGTTCAACCTTCTTAATTAGTGCCTTTATGGATAATGTCAAATATAGCCATTTACTCTGACCATTGAGCAATACAATTTAATAAAAATGATACTAAAAAATGATGATCAATATTTTCACTTTTCTCTTAGTCTTTTGAATTTGTTTTTCCAAACTAAAATAATCTCTTTAATTCACATTTACACCACATACTTAATAACCAGTAAAGTTCTATAAGCTCTTATTAAAATGTTTTAGAAACATACCTTGGAGTTTGCTTCACTTAGTTGAAAAAATTGAATGTCAGCAGATAATGCCTGAAATCACTTTTTTCCTATGCTGATCAAGTAGAAAATAACCTTTATATATTTATGTGATTAGTATTATTTCTTTCTATGATATGACGTTTACTCTAAAAAAAATAAGAGAGGCCATATAATGAATAAATATAATTTTAATTTTATAACTAGTGAATCCTGAAATTATTGCTGATATGCTTTAAAAGCTCCTATCCATATAATACCAACTTTATATGAGTATAGCAAAGCTTTTCAAAGGACCAACATATTGACAGCATTTAATAGTCTTAGGCCATCTTTCAAAGTGTGAATACCCCTTTTATAAATGTCCCTTAATTACTAATGGTCAAGAGAAATGGAGGCTTTAATAGCCAGAAAAGATGATGAGAGATCTCAATCCTGAACTAAAACAAAAGTTTTCCTATAGGAAAAGTATGTTTTTAAACATTATTCAGTAACGAATTGAATTGGATTGTTCTATTGCCTGAGCAGTATGGCATGGGGTAGGAAGAGGATGATAACAAAGGGGAGAGTTTTCCCTATTTTGTATTTATAATTTATATTTACAAGACATTTTTACACAAAAATCTTCTTAAACCTGGTTTTCAAACTCAATAGAATTGTTTAGTGTTTCAAATACATAATAAAGAAACATGACTACCTTATAATCTTACTAGTTTACCTTATAAGCTTATGTTATAACACTATGTCAGCGGGGAAAAAATGCTTTCTAAGATTCAAAAAGTTAACTTATGGAGTTCCTTGTGGCTCAGTGGATTAAGAGCCTGATATAGTGTCAGTGAGGATGAGGGTTTGATCCTTGGCCTCACTCAGTGGGTTAAGGATGTCGGGTTGCCACAAGCTGTGGTGTAGGCAGCAGATGTGACTCAGATCCGGTGTTGCTGTGGCTGTGGTGCAGGCCGGCAGCTGCAGCTCCAATTCAGCCCCCAGCCTGGAAACTTCCATATATCGCAGGTGTGGCCATAAAATAAATAAATAAATAAATAAATAAATAAATAAATAAACAAATAAATAAAGTCAAAAAGAATATTTAGATCAGAAATTTAACAAAGAATGCCCTAACAGCAAATATTTATTTAAAAGGACTTTTATGAAATATTCAGACGTTGAGATTCCTGTAAATAGCATATGCCTTTAAAATTAAGTTTTTGTATATTTTAGATTAAGGCAGAGGTCTATGGTAACATGTTATTATCACCTATATGACTACATATTTTATTATTTCATTATCAGCAACATACTTTTTTTAACATTTGATATTCTGACATTCTCTTTTTTTTTTTTTTTTGCTTTTTAGGGCCGCACCTGTGCCACATGGAAATTCCCAGGCTAGGAGTCAAATCTGAGCTGTAGCTGCCTGTCTATGCCACAGCCACAGCCACAGCAACGCAAGATCCGAGCCACATCTGTAACCTACACCATAGCTCACGGCGACACCAGATCCTTAACCCACTGAGCAAGGCCAGGGTTTGAACCCGAATCTTCATGGATACTAGTTGGATTCGTTTCCACTGCTCTGCAGTGGAACTCCTGACATTCTGACATTCTTATTTCAACTCTAGTCTCCTACATCAGGGTGAAAACTGCAAGATGTCTGTCCTCTGTGGTTCTGCTTTTTTGGGGACTTCCCTTAAATTAGGGCTTTCAAAATATGGCTAACAGGCCAAATCCTGCCTGCCACTGGTTTTCATAAATACAATCTATTGAAACACATTCCTATTAGCTTATTTATATATTTCATACTATAATATGGTCTGTAAAGCCTAAAACATGTACTATTTTGTTCTTTATAGAAAGTTTAGCCACATTACCTTAAGTAAAACTATGATATATTCTCAAAGTATATTCCTAGATATATTCCGTAAGGGCTAAAGGAGTTTCTTGTCAATGTACCCGTGACTTCCAAGCCCAAAGTCTTGCTAAACACCCGAACATAAAGCTAATACAATAATAAGTATTGAGCAGGGTCTTTGCTGTTCTATCATTTTTGTTTTTTCTTTCACACAGGAACCCAATAGTGAAATAGTGGGAATATCCAGGGCATATCAATTTATATCCTATGGTAACAAATCTTAAAATATCAAACAGAACAAAACAAGGCTTTTATCTTTGTCTAATACACAAACATGTGCCCTAAGGGGGAAAAAGAGAATGCTTTTCATAGATGAACCCACCTCACAATCTCATGATGCTTTCATGCTGGTATGGATTATAAATACTAAAAGAGGAATTCACTGTTTTAAGTGTGTGAATGAATATGTGCACATAATGCTTAAGACAATAAAACTGGATGTTTCAAAGGCTAAACTATTTCACCGTATGTGGACAACTTCAAATGGCTTGAAAAGCAAATAAGCACATACAACCCGGCACCATTGACCTTCCCCACCCTACCTGCCTCAATGCTTGTCCTGTTTAGAGCCACTCCATCTTCATGGTACTCTATCTGTCCAGTTGCTCAGGCCAAAAAAATCTGTGGCACGTTACCTCTTCTCTTCCTCTTAGATTCCATATCCAATTCTGTGATGCCCTCTACCTGCAGAAAATAATAAAAATCTAGCCTCTTCCCAATATGGATGGTCCCCCAACTTAAAATGGTTCAACTTAATTTTTCTAATTTACCATGGTGTAAAAGCAATATGCATTTGGTGGAAACCGTGCTTTGAATTTTGATCTTTTCCCCTGGGGGAAAAATCATATGTGGTATGATACTCTTTCATGATACTGGACAGTGGCAGTGAGCCACAACTCCCAGCCAGCCATGTGATCACAATGGTAAACAACTGATAAACTTACAACTATTCTCTACCTACACAGTCATTGTTTTTCACTTTCAGTATGGTATTCAATAAATTATAGGAGATACTCAACATTTTATTACAAAAAAATGTTAGGTTGATTTCACCCAAGTGTTGACTAATGTAAGTGTTCTGAGCATGTTTAATGTAGACTAGTCCATGAGGTTCATGAGGTTAGATGTGTTAAATGCATTTTCGACTTAATGACATTTTAAACTTACAGTGGGTTTATCAGGTGTAACCCCATGATAAGTCAAGGAAGATCTGCGTATAGAGTTGTAATAATGTAGTCCTGGTCACCTTTCTGTCAAGATTGCAATAGCTTCATAACTCATCTCCTTTTTCCACCTTTGATGCTTCTACTCCCACTTCCTTCTCAAAACAATCAGCATGATCCTTACTATTCTCCAAGAAAAGAATTACAGGTGTCTATTTCATTATTCTTTCAAAGTGCTATAGATTAGAAATGTTTTGAATTACAATGGCAAAAGAAATATCTACATCTATATTTATATCATCATTATCATCATCAATTTTTTATTCTGTCACTCATTTGCTCAGAACTTTTCAAAGGAGCCCATCTCACTCAAAGATAAAAGTCAACACCATTAAAATCAAAATCAGATGGTTGTCAGAGACTAGGGGTGGGTGTGCATGTAATAATAATTGGAGGGAGTTCTGGGAGATGTTGGAACAGTTCTGCCCCTGTCTGTGGTGGTGTTTATACTAATGTATACATGTAGTAAAACTCAAAAACTTTACACCAAAGGACAATGATAAAAAGCCAGTGTATGGAAAACTTCCTGGAATTCAAATAAAGTCTATAGTTTAGTTTATTTCACTGATATCAATTCCCTGGTCTTGGTACTATGGTTATATCATATATTATCATTGAGGGAAGTTGAGTGAAGGGTGGTGGAGATGCTGTACTATTTTACACATGAATGAGTTCTAAGTCTAAATTCATTTCAAAATAAGGGTTATTAGTTTGTTTTTTTAAGACTCTCCTGCAAGACCTTCTGTTACTGTCCCCAGTTACTTCAACATTCTCATTTACTGCTCTAAAGGTCATGGCATCTGCTTCCATATTAGATCACCTTGCTATTGCTTTGTAGGCACATCCCATCCTTGGATCCTTGTTCTAGCAGTTTCTTCAGATACTCCCTTGATGACTAACCCACAAGTTTTGAATAACTATTACTACCAGTGTACAGTGGCCTCTAATGCTGCAACATGCCACCATCCCACACACTTCCCAGTCCTCTTACCCTGTTTCACTTTTTTTTTTGCACTTACCACCCTCAATCATCATGATGACCTTCTTAAACACTATGTTTATTTTCTCTTTCTGACTAGAATAAAAGTTGCAGTGGGACAAGGATCTTTATTTTGTTTATAAATGATACAAAGTGGTTATAAAAATGTTTCAGGCATGGTAGGCAGTCTCTAAATAAGTACTGAGTTAACTAGCAAATCTTCAATTTTAAGTACTAGAAGTTTCTACATGCGCAGTGGGATGTGCTATTTGAAGAAAATGCTGTTTCCAGTCATTTCCTATGTATAAGATTGACTAAAACTCCAACAATAAAACAAATAAATAATATCCTTCAGCCTGCTGCTGCAGGCACTATTGACAGAACATGATATTACTTCTCTCTTTTCCTTTTTGTTTTGCACACAGTCAGAACCTCCCTCTGTGCTGACTTCCACAGCAGGCTGATTTGTGAATGGCTGCTGTTTCCCATTGTTTCCTATTAGTACTCTATGGGCCTCCACAGCAGTTCCACTGAAGTCTTTGAGGCTGACCTGCTATTGCTCAATACATAGTTGCTTCTCTGGTGTCCTGCTGTCATGCATTCTCTGCACATTTTCTTCTGTGGAGTTATATTCCAACACAGGCTTTGGCATGCTGGCTGAGCTTGCTCTTCTTACTGTGCCATTTAATTCCCTGTAAGATTTGCTGGCTGACAATGAGATGGCATGTGAAACCAGTTATGGTGTTTGTTTTCAGACACAGTCCTTAAAACGCTGTAAGGACGCTCCTGAAAATCTGCTAAAGATGGTTTTACATTTTAGAATTTGGAATTATTTGTTTTTAATATTTTAGCATCAATATATTCTTTCCTCCTTTCCTCGATGCATTTAGAAATGTAATTTGTTGGTTAGGCTGTCTTTATATGTGCAGTGTTTTCCAGCAAAATGCTAGCCTCTGGTTTGTTTTTTGTATATTCACCTCCTTTTAATACTTCAGCTTTCAGTTAAAAATCATATGCACAGAGAGCTATTCCCTGACCATTGAACTGAAAGAGTTTTCTTACTTGTTCTTCTCCATAACCACACCCTACTTAGAACTTATCATTTTATATGTATATTTAAATTGTGTGGACTATTCTTTTCCCACTGGCATGTGTGATCTGTAAGACCCTGGGGAGAACTTCTACTTGGTTTACCACTGTAACCTGGCATCTAGCTCAGAGTTTGGATATGGTTGGTGATCAAAATAAATATTTGTATGTTTTATAAATTAACTTTGACATGCTACTTGAGTAAATTCATATACCCAGGAAATAATTATGAAAACAAAAGGTAATTATGAGCATCAGCTATTGACTCATTCTTTACTATGATATATTATACTCACATTGCCCTTTGAAAGTCATTTTCAATCATTTTATATTTTTAAGTAGTTATTTAGAATATCGTACTACCTTTAAACTTCAAACACACGTATACTGACATATATTTATATATGTGTGTGTGTACATAATATATATGTATATATATATCACACACCCCCACACACATATATATATATATATACACATACATATTTAGGTTGTTTCCATGTCTTGGCTAGAGGAATAGTGCTGTGATGAACATAGGGGTGTGTATATCTTTTTGAATGAATGTTTTTTTATCCAGATATATCCCCAGGAGTGGAATTGCAGAATCATATGCTAGTTCAGTATTGAGTTTTCTGAGGTACCTCCATACAGTTTTCCATGGTGGTTATACCAATTTACATTCCCACCAGCTTCGAAGGAGGGTTCCCTTTTCTCTACCTCCTCTCCAGCATTTGTTATGTATGTGCAGACTTGTTAATTGCAGTCATTCTGACAGGTGTGAGGTGGTACCTCATTGTAGTTTTGATTTGCATTTCTCTAAAAATTAGTGGTGTTGAGCATTTTTTCATGTGCCTGTTGGCCATCCATATGTCCTCTTCAGATAAATGTCTACTTAGGTCTTCAGCCCATTTTTTGGGCCGTTGAGTTGTATTTTTGTTGTTGAGTTGTATGAGTCGTTTATATACTGGAGATTAGGCCTTTGTCTGTTGCATCATTTGCAAAGATTTTCTCCCATTCTGTGGGTTGTCTTTTTGTTTTTTTAATGGTTTCTTTTTCTGTGCAAAAGCTTGTCTATTTAATTAGGTCCCATTGGTTTATTCTTATTTTTATTGACCTTATTCTAGGAGGTGGATCAAACAAGATGTTGCTGAGCTTATGTTGAAAAGTGTTCTGCCTGTGTTTCCCTCTAGGAATTTTATAGTGTCTGGCTTTATATTTATATTAGTAGATTAAAAAGGTGTGATACATATACACAATGGAATACTACTCAGCCACAAAAAGAACAAAACAGTGCCATTTGCAGCAACATGAATGGGACTAGAGATTCTCATACTAAGTGAAGTAAGTCTGAGAGAGAAAGATCCATATGATATCACTTATTGTGGAATTTAAAATATGGCGTAGATGATCCTATCTGCAAAACAGAAACAGGTGATGGATGTGGAGAGCAGACTTGTGATTGCCAGGGGGAGGGGGAGGGGGAGGGGAATGGAATGGACAGGGATTTGGGGTTTAGTGGGTGCAAACTGTAATGTTTGGAATGGATAGTCAGTGGGGTCCTGTTATACAGCACAGGGAACTGCGTGTGATTGGGTCACTTTGCTATACAACAGAAATTGAAGAAACATTGTAAAGTGACTATACTCTAATTAAAAAAGTAAATAAATATATATTTATTACATTATTATCCATAATATTTACTTTTATAGTATTATATGTACATACTTCAGTACTGCTATAGTATTGAAGAGGCAGGTATTAGATATAATAGGGAATATAACATTAAATTATCTATAAACTAATATTGATATTATTTAGTTTACTTATTGAATATCTATGCCTAAAGGTAAAACATAAAATATGCGATATTTTAATGCTACAAATTTAGTTTTCCCCTGATATGAGCTCAATATAAAAAGCCTCAGCAGAAATGCCCATATTTATATTGACCTAGCCTACATAAGTAGGAAGATCAAGCCTGACGCTCCACAAACCTCTGTAATCAGTATCTACACTGACGCAAACCCAAATATATCCAGGTATTTACCCTGGTAAGAAGCTAAATTAATTTCCAAGGGATGCCATGACAAGTTACTACAAATTGGGTAAATTAAAACAACAGTTAGTCTTCTATTAGAGTTTTGGAGGTTAGAAGTCTCAAATCGAGGTATTAGCAGGACCATGCTTTCTCTGAAGATTCTAGGAGATAATCCTTCCTTGCCTCTTCCTGGTTTCAGATCACTGCTGGCAATCCTTGGCATTCTTAGGCTTGTAGCTACATCATTCCAATTTATGCCTCCATCTTCACATGGCCTTCTTCCCTGTGTGTTTCTTCACATGACCACTTTATAAGGTCACTAGTTCTTGGATTTATGGTCCATCCAAATCCAGTATTGCTTTATCTTAATTAATTACATCTACATATACCCCATTTCAAAATTAGGTTACATTCTGAAGTTGTAGTATACATGAATTTTGGGAGAGACACTTTTCAACCCAATAGTACCTGCCCTTTTGCCCTCTAAGTTCATTCCCAAAACACATGCAAAACATATTCGCCCATCTCAGCATTTCAAAAATCTTAACCCATTCCTCTAAATATCATAGACTCAAGAAGTCTCAAATCCCATGCTCTAAATCAAGTATGAATGAGACTCTGGATGTGATCTCAGACAAATCTAGCTCCCAGGCATGTGCATTCTGTTAGGTTTAGAGCCTGAAAATACTCCTCTGTAGCTAGATGCTCAGTTCTTTAGGCCTTTCTCTTTAGTTCTCTTATTTATCCTACCCCTTAGTGAAATCCTTCTCATATTTCTTTTTCTTTTTTTAATTATTATTATTTTTTCCATTGTAGTTGGTTTACAGTGTTCTGTCAACTTTCTACTGTACAGCAAATGACCCAGTCATGAATACATATACTCTTTTTCTCATATTATCTTCCATCAAGCTCTATCATAAGTGACTAGATATAGTTCCCAGTGCTATACAGCAGGATCTCATTGCTTATCCATTCCAAAGGTGATAGTCTGCATCTATTAAGCCCAGATTCCCAGTCCACCCCACTCACTCCCCCTCCCCCTTGGAAACCACAAGTCTGTTCTCCAAGTCCATGTGTTTCTGTTCTGTGGAAAGTTTCATTTGTGCTGTATATTAGATTTCAGATATAAATGACTTCATATGGTGATTGTCTTTCTCTTTATGACTTACTCCACTTAGTATGAGAGTCGCTAGTTCCATCCCTGTTGCTACAAATGGCATTGTTTTGTTCTTTTACTTGGCTGAGTAGTATTCTGTTGTGTATAGATACCACATCTTCTGAATCCAGTCATCTGCCGATGGACATTTGGCTTGTTTCCATGTCTTGGCTATTGTGAGTAGTGCTGCAGTGAACATATGGGTGCATGTTTTATAAAACATGTGTCTTTTTCAAGGAAAGTTCCGTCTGGATATATGCTTAAGAGTAGGATTGCTGGGTCATATGGTAGTTCTATGTATAGTTTTCTAAGGTACCTCCATACTGTTTTCCATAGTGGTTGTACCAATTTACATTCCCACCAACAGTGCAGCAGGGTTCCCTCTTCTCCACACCCTCTCCAGCACTTGTTATTTGTGGTCTTATTAATGATGGTCATTCTGACTGGGGTGAGGAGGTATCTCATGGTAGTTTTGATTTACATTTCCCTAATAATCAGGGATGTTAAGCATTTTTTCATGTGCTTTCTGGCCATCTGTACATCTTCTTTGGAGAAATGTCTATTCAGGTCTTTTGCCCATTTTTCCATTGGGTTGTTTTTTATTGCTGTTGAGTTGTGTAAGTTTTTTTTTTGTATATTTTAGAGATTAGGCCCTTATCAGTTTTGTCATTTGAAACTATTTTCTCCCATTCTGTAGGTTGTCTTTTTTTGTTTGTTTGTTTCCTTTGCTGTGCAAAAGCTTGTCAGTTTGATTAGATCCCATTGGTTTATTTTTGCTTTAATTTCTGTTGCCTTGGGAGTCTGACCTAAGAAAACATTTGTAAGGTTGATGTCAGAGAATGTTTTGCCTGTGTTCTCTTCTAGGAGTTTGATGGTGTCTTATCTTAGGTTCAAGTCTTTAAGCTATTTTAAGTTTATTTTTATGCATAGTGTGAGGGTGTGTTCCAGTTTCATTGATTTACATGCAGCTGTCCAGTTGTCCCAGCACCACTTGCTGAACCTTCTCATATTTCAATTTTAGTTTAACTATTACTTAAATATCCTAAAGTACATGAAGTCCCTTTGTTATAAATTCTCATATAAACACTCTTCTGCATTGTATTAGGGTTCTGAAGAAGAAATAGAGCCAACAGGAGATAAAATAGATAAGTAGATAGATAGATAGGTATATAGATAGAGATATCTTGAATGAGATTTACTGAAAAGAATTAGCTCACGGAGTTCCATTGTGGTGCAGTGGAAACAAATCTGACTAGGAACCATGAGGTTGTGGGTTTGATGATCCCTGGCCTTGATCAGTGGGTTAAGGATCCAGCATTGCCATGAGCTGTGGTGTAGGTCACAGACATGGCTCAGATCCTGCGTTGCTGTGGCTCTGGTGTAGGCTGGTGGCTACAGCTCTGGTTAGACCCCTAGCCTGGGAACCTCCATATGCCATGGGCGTGGCCCTAAAAAGACAAAAAAAAAAGAATTAGCTCATATAATTACGGAGCTTGAAAAGTTCCATGATCTGCCATCTGCAATCTGGAGACCCAGGAAAGGCCAATATTATAAGTTCCAGTTTGAGTCCAAAGGACTGAGAACCAGGAGAGCTGATTGTGCAAGTTCTAGTCCAAGGACAAGAGAGAATCCATCTTTCAGCTCAGTTGTCGGGCAGAGAGAGAGAGAACTTAACCCTCCTCCACATTTCTGTTCTATCACACCCTCAGTAGATTAGATCATGCCCACTCACACTGGGGAGGGTCCCCTGTTTTACTAAGTCTACCAATTCAGAGGCTAGTTTCTTCTGAAACAGACACACACACAATAATGTTTAACCAGATATCTGGCATCCTTAGCCTAGTAAAGTTGACACATTAAAAAAAAAAAATCATGTGCACCTTTGTTTGTCAGCAATTTTTCCAATAAATAATTACTGAAATAAATTTGTTAATGTCCATGTCCCCAAGCACAGTGAAAACCGTAAGACTAGAAATGGTATATATCTTATTTACTGTTCCACCCCCAAAGCGTAATCCATGCTTGACATATACTAGGATCTCAAGAGATACTTATTGAATTATTGGAATTTGCCTTAAAAGCAAATAGCACTTTTCCACCTTGGGAGTTAAAATGATTTCATGGACAAAATGGTTCCATATTAAGTCCCAAAGAATCATTAAGAATACTGATAAAATGAAAAGTAACTCATTTAAAACCATTATGCTTTTAATGATTTCAATATTTGAATGTAACTGGGATTTTTTAAATTATTAAAATATTTTTTTGGAAATTGATTAAAATTGTTTTCATCATCTACAAAGCTATAATTGTACTAAATGGAAAATACAACAATATATTAACTGCCTCCTTACAACTACTCCCTAATTATCATACAGCCCTCATGTTCATTGAAAATTGTTGCTTTATTGAAGCCAGCTTAGCTCCCACCCAGCTAAATTTAAATTTGTCTTCATACTATCAGTACTTTAAAAATTTTGTTTCATATTTTAAGTGTGACCATATTGAATTGAGGATTTAAATTCAATTGTAGCATAACACATTAATCAATAAACTTCAATTACTCCAATAGATTTATGACTATAGTTCCCTGGTAGCTCGGTGGGTTAAGGATCCAGTGTTGTCACTGTTGTGTCTCCAGTCACTACTGTGGTGTGATTTTAATCCCTGGTCCAGGTCCAGGTTTGGACTATATATAATTTTTTCCACTCTGAAGAAAATAACTTTTCTTAAGCAATTATTATATTCTATCATCATGGGTGATTTAAATATTTTCTTTTTTTCTTCAACTTTAGACTTCATTATATTTTTAAATTTTATCCCTTTATTTCTGTAATTGTTAATTACTATTCTGGTTGTTTTTTTATATAAACAATTGGTTTTATTAAAAAGTGTATCATTAAAAGTAAATCTATTTAGAAATAAGACCAGACTAGAAGAAAATTTAACAATGAAAAATATCATGGTCATTTGCCAAATATGAAATAACATTCTCAAAATCCATTTTAATGTGTTCTAATACATTTTCTTCAGAAACAGAGATTCACTTATCCAACCTTGAGAGGGCTAAGACCTTTGAAAAGTGATGACCTTTAAAAAAGGTTTAAAATAGCATTTCATTTTAAAAAATGAAATTGTCTAATGTTTCCATTAGACCATGTCTTCTCATCTTCTGCCTGGGTATGTCTTTTTCTCAGAGATCATAAGAAAATTTGTAGAGTATAAGGAAACTGGGTGGACAGGAATCAGGTTTTCAAAGACAGAGCTAGAAATGAAATGAACTAAAACATGTAACAAAAGGTGAACAGCAACTAAACAGAGTGGGTAAAGTAAGCTTATCTTGACAAAGATTATATCGTAAAAATTTTAGCAGATGATAAGACCTTCAAGAAATGTATGATGATGAGCATCATTGTAATTTTCTTTGTAACTACATTTTAAAAAGATGTCTGTGTACTTGAATTGAAAGTGAATAAGTGTTGACTCAAAGCATAGCATTAATTATCCTTGGCTGTTTTACACTGAGGCTAATTCAGATGTTACTCACTCAGGCAGAGGAGGATTGATTTATTCAGTCTGGAATCCTGTTCTCATTTAAAAAGAAAGGCTTGGGCACTACTGACTGGCACTTACAAGTCACAGCCCTGCTGTTCTCCCTGGAAGTCAGAAACAGAAGAGCAAAGAAAGGATGTTTCTAAATGAGCATTAAAAATCCTCCATTTTAGAGGAAGGTACATTATAAAGAAAGGCTTGGCAAAGAGATATTGCTGTTTAGCCAATTAAGTTTTTTAAAATAGCTTTATGAAGGTTGTCCTGGTATGTCCAACCAACACAAAATCAATCAGTGGTTTATTTCTATTCAAACATTGACTTATTCAAAAAAAATTTTTTTGAAGACTGAAAAAAAAAGCTTCATTAAAAGCTGAGAATAAGTGGGACAAAGCAAAGGCTTAAAATTTCATACAAGAATGCTAATGGTTTCTGAGATGATCCTGAGTTCAAGTTTGAGAAAAGAACAGCAATAAACTGATATAACATTTTGTTTTAAAACAGCATGATTTTGTAAGGCTACAAGTCTGTTATTTTAGTCATTTTAATTGGTTCAGGCTCTCTTTGTTACTGGGCTTACTTCACACTGGACTTCAATAAAGTTTCTGCCAAATATTTACAATGATGGCAAAGATATGCAAAGTTCCTAATAGCTAGGATGTGCTTTCCAAAGTAGGTTAAGAAAAATTATGAATGTAATTATTTGTGGTAGGTTGATGTAACTTTATCCATTTTTCCAAAAGATGTGTTTAAATGCCAAAAGAAACAATTCACTCACCTCAGACCACACATGTCAGTAGCATGGTGTAGCATTTAAGAGGGATTAAAATTCACAGCTTCTGACACCTAGTCCACTAGGCCATACCAGTTTCAAACTGACCCAAATAGATCAACTTTCTTTTTTCTGAAAACATGTGTTTCCTAATGCTATTGCTGCTGAAAGATATGTCTGTTCATGTGGCTAATCTTCATTGCTTAGAAGGAAATAATAAGAAAGGATCACTCATCTTCAAGTTCACTGCATTCTTAAAAATTTAAAGGAATACTTTGTTTTTAAAAACTCCAAATTTGTTTTTTTTTTAAACATGTGTGCTCTATCTTGTTTTTCATGTTTCTGTAATTATTATTTTTGAGGCCACAACATTTTATTACATAATCAATGATTCAATAGTGAGGACGTTGAATGTATTTTCAGAAATGTCGACAATTAGACTATTATAACATGTTGATGACACACTAAAAGAGAGAACCTAACTGTGCTGATTTTTCAAGAAAAAAAAATTCTTGTCTATAATTTTAGCACTTTAGCTATAGCAGTAAATCAACTGAGATTGAAAATTTACAGTGTTCTTTGAGGAAGGTGAAATTTATTATTAGCTTTTATATACTCCATTATTTTCCCAAAGTGCTATAAAATAATTTTACAAGTATTCTTTTCAGCCTTCCTGTGTTGTGGTGAATGACACAATTTTTCTTATTTACAAGTTAGGGGAAAAAAAAAACCTGAGGTCAAAGCAAGGTTTTGTATCTTATACAAGGCCACAGGATAAGCCTGTGAGCATTAGTTAGAATTGAAAAAATAACACAGTTTTATGACATGATTATTTCTACTTTTCTACTCTTTTAAACATCACAATCTAATTCAAGTATTACTTTTGTAACTCTAATGCCCAATAATATGTTTTAAATAATTAATGTTCATCATATGTTAGATGAAGATTTATGAGATAATTTACTTAGTCTTCCAAACATTCCTATGAGGAAGATTTATTTTATGCATTTTATAAAATGACAGAGACACAGAGGATTTAAATGATATTCTTGCACCCAAAAAAATAGCATAGGGCTGTGGTGTGAACCCAAGAACATCAGCAGCATCACTGGGGAGTATTTAGAAATGCATATCCTCAGTTTCTACTCTAGGTCAGCTGAGTTAGAAACTACAGGGCCCAACAATATGTGTTTAACCAGTTAATTTTGATGCAGAGCTATAGTCTGAGAACAACTGGTTTAGAACAAACTTTTCAATTATGAGCTGTGAGACTTGAAGTTATTGGTTTCTCAAGGTCTGAGTAGGATTATCTTTAGAATCTGAGTAATAATAATAGTACCTCTTTGGAGACATTGTCAAGAACATGTAAAGTGTTTTTATAGTAGACCTCAGGCAGATAATGTTTCTTCTGTGAATTACAAATTCAACACTTAATTTTAATATCCATGGATTAGAATTAATTATTATATGAGGATCTACTGATATTATATATTAAAGTATCTGCATGATATCTGATAGCAAATGGTGACTGAGATTTCATATTATTATTATTGCTATTGTTGGTAATACTATTATGAATCATTATCATTTCCAGTCATTACTTGACTTGAAGAAGACTGGGGTATTGGTTTATCTTTGAGCTTAAGCTCAGGAATCCTTTTCCACTCTCCTTTTGACAGGATTTCTGACCGCTGCCTTCTTATTTGTGCCTGTCTGTCTTTGGCCAGCTGTTGATCCACCTGTTCTTTATGACTAACAGAGTTAGCCGTGAGGGTGGCTTCTACTGACCTACAGCTAGCCTGACTTCTTACATCCATAAAAAGAGATGCAATAGTGTGTTGAATTTTGTACCTCGAGTATAAATTCAATCCATCACAACCATTTTAAATGTCTCCCCTCTTACCTTTCTTTTAGTTGAAGTCAGTAAAAGTTATACTTATGGACACATGTTATCAAACTTTGTGCCTCTGGTTGTAACTTTTTGAGTGAGTTTAATGTCAATTTTCAAATATTATTTGCTACAAAATTTCCCTTGGATGTCTTTTTTCTCTTTTTCTATTTCTTTCTGATAAAAAATGTACTTTGATTAAAAACAAACAAAAATGTGCCTTTTCTCCAGAGTATTTCCCAAGTTGCGACCATAATGCTTTTTAAAAATTAACCAAGTAGTAAAACTTATATTGCCTTCCCTTCTACATATTTGTAACTATGTACACAAATTATAGATTATTTACACCAAGTATTACTTCTTGTTAACATTATTATATTCTCTGCTTCAGCACTGGCACAAAAAAATGTTTATTCTTATTCTTCAAGGAACATTAAGCCCAATAATATTGAGCAAAGGACATCTTTCAATGTAAATTTACTCTATCACCTTTTGTATCTCTTTAAAGGCACAAGTTGGGAAAAACAAAGAAATTTAGAAATAGCAATCTAGCATAGTGTTTTTAATTTTTATTTATATTTATTTATTTATTTTCTTTTTTTGTCTTGTTATGGCCACACCCATGGCATATGGAGGTTCTCAGGCCAGGGCTCAAATCGGAGCTGTTGCGGCCAGCCTACACAACAGCCACAGCAACACAGGATCTGACCTCCATCTGTGACCTACACCACAGCTCACAGCAATGCCAGATCCTTAACCCATTAAGGGAGGCCAGGGATTGCACCAACAACCGCATGGATACTAGTCAGATTTGTTTCCTCTGAGGCATGCAGGAACTTCTAGCGTAGTGTTTTTAAACACTCCAAAATAAGTTTTTCTCCTACAGCATACAATAATGTTGGAGGCATTTCTGTTTAGTGTTCATAATAAATTTTTAAATATTTTCGATGGCTGAAATTCCATAAGGGTAGGTTTCCCATGCGGAAATCAAGAGACCTGCAAGAACGTGACTTTCTCTAGTCTTCAATATCCTTGGACATTATCATCTCTAAGATACTTAGATCTCTGGATTTATGTCCAAGGAAAAGAAGGAGGAGGCAGATTAGTAAGAAAGAAAGAATAATGAAGACGAAAGAAGAAATGACCAGAAATGTTAAGGAAGTAAATGCTATTGAATGAGCCAGTTTGTGCTTTTAGTTATATCGGTTACATTATCAATTATTGGCTACTGTCTTTAAAAAATAATTTTAAAAAAATTCTAATAATTTTTACTTACTATTTAAATTTGAATAATCCTTAAATCACATAATTTAGCTATATGCCACACATCTGTGGTTGTATTCACAGACTGCATAAAAATTATATCAGCATTTAAATTTAAACTCTATCTTTTAAAAATAATGCAGTGTCTTTGAACTTTGCCTTGCTGCAAGTGTCAAAGAATTTTAATCCATTAATACTTCTTAGGAAATGGAAATAAGTCAAACCAAACATTTGACTATCCATGTCTGTTTACAGTGAGACAAAGAACAATGTTAAGTGGACTCATGTCACATTTTTCTAGTTGTGAGAAAATTGCTTATTAAATCCCTTAAAATCATTCCTGTTTAGCATAGGTTTGATTTTTTTTACTGGATCCCCTATACTTACTCTTTCTCTTTTTGTTCATATTCATATTTGTAATCTATCATGTTTATAAGTAACCATACAACCCATAAAAAGTTAGAATATCATTAGGAGAATGAAGGATATTGTTTTTCACAAATTGGTGATACAAAGAGGTTTTAAAGTAAACATGTAAATCTGGGAGATATTTTATGAAATTAGTGTTCTCTGATAGTCAGTATAAAAGACTTAAGAAACCACATGTCTCTGGCTTGAAATAAATTCTGGCTTTATTGTTTATTACAAAATTTTAATCTTCATCAGTTGGTTATGTATTCACTAATGGAAGTGAATGTTTTCTTTATATAAGAAAATAGTTTATTAGGCCTAAAATGCATCTATTTTCATTGGAGGATAAATTTACAACTTATTCAAGTAATGTCTGTCAGTGTGTTGAGCCAAAAGATTTGATTACTTTTTCCAACTCCTTTGGCACCACCTCTGTTCTCTTAAAGATGTTACTTTATCTCTCTAAGCGTCATTTTGCTTATATGTTAATTGAAGATAGAATTCCTTGTAAATACCTAACATGGAAGTACAAGTGAGATGAAGTAATAAAGGAGCCTTAAAAGGGTATAAGAATGTAGTTTTCTCTTTACTGTCCATTTCTGCATTCCTCCTACTTACTTTATATCTTTCGTTGCTTATATTTAGATAAAATCTTAAATTGATAGAACAATAGCCAACTTCTTTCTTTTTGCCCATTTCCCTCAGCATTATTCATAAAATCTAGAAGAGAGCTTTCAGTAAATATAATCCATGTGAATGAATGCTTTTCAAGTGGAAGTTAGAGTGGCAAAAAATATGAGTGAGAATAACGCAATTATAGCGCAAATGGTTGATTGTTATTACTCTTAGTAATGTTCTGCAAATGTGAATACAAATGTAGGTTCTTGAAAGTACCTGGTCACAATATTTTTATTGGTTAATCAATACAGAAACCTTGTTTTATGCTACCCTATTTATTGTATATTGTTGATTCATTAATATTAAACTCAGGGCTAACAGCACTATAACTCATATCTGAAGGAAGATTTTTTTAAGTCATGTATTTTCTCCATTAAGCCACTTCATAGCCTTCTTGAGTTTAAAACACTAGACAACACTTCACTACTATGCCTTGAGGCCATTTTAAATAGTGAACTCACCAACACAAAGCATAGAAATGTAAAAAACATGCAGTAAGTAGACCACAAAAAGGATGTTGTTTACAGTATGAGGTCCAAGACAGGAAGGCAGAATTCTGCCTTGTTTGACCTCAGCCAGGAATGTGCATGTCAGACAGCAATTTTTTTGCCACTCTGTACATGCCCTCAAATGGCCAGGGAATGGCCACTATATTGACTTTGAAGTCACAAATAAATTGTAGTGTGTAGGTGAATTTTCAAATGCAGAATCCACAAGTAATGAGGATCTACTTTATTTGTTCTTTCCTATATATGTACCACTCTCTTATTTGTCTAAGCTTCAAAATAGTTGTTTTCCCCCTTTTTTGCATGTTTTAAATTTATTTACCTTTTAAAGCTTTTAATATAAATGATTATAAATGATTAGAAATATAAATGATTAGAATATAATCATTTTAATATAAATGATTAGAATATAAATGATTCTATCCCTGAAAGTTTGGTACTCTAGTATTTTATTTTAGCATTCTCTAGTACTTTATGAATATGACAGGTACTCAGATGCTAACTGAAGGAAATGATTTGTAAGCAACATGCAAGTATACTTAGAGAGGATAAAAATTAGGGCATTTAAGTAAAATCATCAGACTCTTGTTTAATGATCTGTATTAAATTCTAACATTTTCTGTTGAGTAAGGAGTAATATCCCAATCTGAATGCCATAGATTGCTGTGAATTAGTAGAGAACAGAAAAACAAATGTAAGAGATATCACTTGTTATAATTAAAATAACTTATCTAGTGTGTAAAAATCAATATCTTTGATAGAGCCATCATTTTTATATAGTGAATTGAGTGCATGCCTTATACTCCTTTGTGTCGTTGTCTGTGCTTTTGAAAACTAAACAGTGATTTTTGACAGTAATCAGGGTAGGGGGGATAAGGTAGCTTAGCAAAGAAAATTTAAAGAGAACAGAACCCAATAATCACACGTAATCCTCACCAAGCCACTCCTTCCAATACAAACATTAAATGAGAGGACTGCCATCTTTCCTGACCATATATATCCATCAGCTTTTGTGCTCCCATTTTAGTAGGTTGAAGGTATATCAGGAACTGCACATTTATTTTTGTTTAAAATTCTCCTAACATTCTTATCAGTAGACATTAATATTTCCTAAATTTCATCAATGATGAAACAAAAGCTTAGAGGGTTGTGACTTGTTCAAGTCAAACTTCTAGTAAGTAGTTTAATTAAAACTGAAGTTCAGGTCAGAGGGACTTGTCCATAACTTTTCTACTACATCTGCTA
This sequence comes from Phacochoerus africanus, assembly GCF_016906955.1. NCBI lineage: Eukaryota > Metazoa > Chordata > Mammalia > Artiodactyla > Suidae > Phacochoerus > Phacochoerus africanus. Next base: position 246,770,563 of record NC_062544.1, on the reverse strand, counting down.
CTATATCTATCAAACCAAAATTCCTATTCTTGGATATGCTGTAAAACAGTCTTTGGGGAAGTAATGTCAATTCTACACACTCCTGTCCCTGGAGATTCATGTTCTTCAGAAATCACTGACAGTTCCTAAAATCAAGACAACATGACAGAAGAAAGAAAAACCCACCAGAACTGTGATGTGTTCAAGACAGTCTCAAGATAGGAAAATGGATTTCCCTCTACAACTATGTATCCCCTAAATCTTCTCAGTGCGTAGCTGGGAAATGTGCACTTGTAGTCATACACTAATAAAGTTCTTAACTTGTGAGAGTGCCAAACCTTCCTTTGTAAAAAGTGAGAATTAAAATACCTATCTCTCTTGGAGGCTAAGAAAGTCAATGAGATAAAAGTGAAAGTGCCTTTCAAAATGCACCTAACTCATTTACAAATGTGCTCACTCTCATCAAATTCCTTCTCCAACCTTGAATTTTCTCAGTAATATGTTAAAATGCTTCCATCTTTTCCACAATTGATAGCTGACAGGATATAATATATAGTTTGTATGATTTTAGGTAGAGGTCTTCATATTTGGTTTAGGTATTCTAACGCTGTGTCGTGGAGAAAAACTTGGTTTCTTTTATTCATTAAATAAATATATATTGAGGGCATATGAAAAACAGTGACTGCTGAGAACTAGTACTATAATAACAAGTAAAGCAAAATGTCTTCCTTCAGCAAAAGGGAATTAAATGCAATGCAATACAATACCTATGGTGCGTAATCGAGATGATATACTTGACTAGGTTTTAGAGTGCTGCAGAATGCGAAGTCTGAACTGGACACCATGGCACGAGTAGCATTCAGAAAGCACAGGACTGGGGAGAAAAAGCAGAGGGAAAATTTCTCAAAGAGGCCATGAGGCAAGAGTACACACTTAGGAAATCAGTAAAATGGCAGTGCCTGCATTTTTAAGATGGATGCTTTCAAGGATATGCATCTTCTATAAATGTCCAGGCTCTTAAATTGTATGTAGGTAACTTCTACTTCAGAACATACTCTGATTGATTTATCAGTGTCACAGAGTACCATCCATAAAAATATGTCAACCTTTTAAAAAAATGTGTGATAGTATGAAAAGACTCATAATACCTCCTCTTAATCCCTTCCCTCTCAGATAGGCTGTCTTTAGAGCATTGCACTGCACAGAATGAGGATTCCTCGGCCTAGTGCTTAAATTATTGATTGAACCTGTCACTAGCAAATTCTTTAAACTAGACACATTTTGATTGAGTAGGAAGGAATGTTTAAATGGATGCCTGACTGTGAAGAGAATGGTTTTGCAAATTTCTCTACAGTGCTCCTAATTAAAGCTCTGATAATACGGTATTGTGAGATAACTTGTTCTCTTCTATTTTTAATATGGCAATTTGAGATGTGCATATAAATTAAAAACACAGGAGTCAAAAGCAGCAGAGATTGATAACAGTTCTTCCTGAACCTCTTCGATGTTATTTGGGGAAGAAAATATGAAATAGGTTTGATTGAGAGAGAAAGTTTTACCAGGCTTTCTATATTCAGGAGAAAGATTTATGATTCTAATCTGAATAGCCCTCTCAGGAAGTCTAGGTTCCCATAGAACACAGGAAATGATGTATTTTGCTATAGCTCTAAAAGACACATTATGTATTAAAGAGGATATCTGAAAGTCAGACTGTTTTGAAGCTATCCAACTGCAGTATTAACCTAAATAGATCATAGCAACTTTTATATTTTTTAAAGTGATAGTAAGGATCAATATAACACTTTTCAACAAGTAGGTCCCTTTTAAGATGTCATCTTTAAAGCTCATGATTAATTGCATAGATATTCATATGAAATAGCATTGCCTGTTCCATCTCCCCTCAAGAAATAAGCTAGATGCAGAATAGTGAAAACATTGGAGGCCATGCTATCTCTCTGTTTGCTTCTGTACTATCAATTTTCATGTCTTGAGCATATTCTAATGTCAAAACACATATTTTCTCTGAAAACTGCTTCTTTTTTCTCCAAATAGATGATTCTCTTCTCTTAATGCAAACAATAATGATGACAATGGCAAAACACACTAATTCTGAATTTTTTGTGGAATCATTACATGCACATGTAATGAGGTAATGATATTAAAATCCAAACATAACGTAATTGTGTAAAGAATCCTTTAAGCTTTTGAATATATTTCTAGCCAAAAATACAGTAGATATTTCATGCATTGAAAATTCTTTTTTATATGGTCAAACTGGATGACTGGATTTGATATTTAAAAAATGTAAAAATCTGAATTTGCGTGAAAATCTAAAGAACAAAACAAAAAGAAGTCTGCGCCACAGAACTTTAGTTGAGAACTAGATGGCAATGGTAGAGCTGTGCTAGGCCACTGAAAACATGATGCTTTTAAACAAAGTATTATTACTTATGCATTTCAAGATATGTTACTATAGGAAAGGCACACCCTGGAGAGGTTTTATTTCACAGGTTTATAGTTCAAACTCTAAACCACCCATTTTAATGGGAAAAATGATCCCAGTATATTCTATTTGTTGTCATAATATGATGCCCTAGTGATTTGTTACTCTCTCTCCAAAGATTTCCTGAAATTTTGTCAGTGACTATTCATGTTCCCATTTATGTAAATTCTCTGTATATTAGCTAATACAATTTAAGCCATTTATTCTTTTTTATCCTTTTAAAAAGACTTTTGCACAATGATGCTCTGTCAGACTCTCCTTGGATGGCGAATATGGTTTCAATGGGGTGTTTAACTGTCTTCTCACACCACAGTCAGGAGGTCGGCTATGCTGCCTTTCCAAGGAAGGTTCACGAGGTTTGTCTAAAATATATTTTATTTCTTGACAAAGATCTTGCTTTTACAAGTTTTACGATGGGTTTAGACTTTTTACAAGATGCCTTTCTCAAACATGTATAATTCCCCAACAGTCTTTTAAAATAGAGTCAAAACACTTTTCTTTTGGAGGAGTTTTACCCCAAAGGCTAGTATGTTATACATATTTCCTGCTTGACTTTTCATTTTAAAAGATTTATTCTTAATCCCAGGCATATTGGGACATTCTTCAGACAGGGTATCAGGTTTGCTCAGCCTCAGTGGCCTACTGGCAGCCTTCATCTTGCCACAAGAGAAGCTGGAAGCAGGTCTCTGCCCTGTAGGTGGTTAGAGCCAGGGAAGCTGGGCTTTACCAGGTGGGAAATCAACCTGTCAGGAAGAGTCCTGGAAACATGATTAGTTTACTAACTTCATTAAATGGAAACTTCTGCAATACAGTGTTCCCTCTGCTCACCCTGTCTGCCCTTGCTAAACAATCCAGGGTTTCATGGGCTGAGTGCAGTGCCCCGTGCATGCCCAGCAGGAGGACATTCCAGGCTTGTGGGCTTCCTCTACCTTGTGATCTTGTGGACCTCTTGTGCAAAGCCCTATTTTTGTGATGCCTTCTCTGCTCCCTCTCTCAATAACCCATAACTACTAGTACACAAAGAAGAATAAAGTGAAAGAGAGTTTGCTCTTTTATTTTCAGATCTTGATAAATCTTATTAAAGATTTGTATATAGAAATGATAAGCTTCTCAAGTGGAGCATTTCTAATGACTAGGCTCAGTGCCTCAGAGGTTTGCCTTAATTTCCCAGAAGAAATACTCTAAAATGAGTGCAAATTAACTTAGAAAGAAGATAGGTTTCATTTCTCTTAAGTGCCTCGTGCTGGGGGAGGGGTGAGGCAGAGCTCACATTTAAGTGCATTTAGAACTGCATCCTTAACTTGAGGATTCTTAAATATGCATTTGACTTGCTTGGTGGTAGTTTAAACTGTGGAAAATTTGAACCAAATGTGTATATGGTGGGTTTTTTCCCCTGGGTTTTTAAATAGCAGAGTACCATTTAAATTCTAAGAGTAGCCTTTTATTTTAAATTTAAAATTGTTTTCACAAGTAAACAGCTATGTCGAAGAAATAAATAGCTATGTTTTCTTAAAGATTATTTTTTATTAGTGTACGCACGCACTCACAAAATCTCATTCAGGTAGGAAGAAATATGTTCTCTTGTCCTAAGTAGTGAGTTTTGAAGAAAGATTTCTTTCTTATTAATGAAATTTATATGTTCTGTTTACCATTCTAGGAAGAGTTAGAGAAAAGGTCAGTAACAGAGTTGTTCTATGCTTTAATATTTATAGCTATTGAATAAGTTATGTTTATATATTTCATGCTATCTATGGCTAATTAATTTTAACACTTTCTTTTATATATAGATGTCTTTCAGTTACTGGCTTAGACATGCATTTAATAGATGTTCAAGATAAATGACACCAAAATCTGAATGACATTACTCAGTTTGTTTAAAATTCAGTGAGATACACTAGTGTGTAAGCTGAGTTTTAATGTAAGACTTTGACTAACTGACTTTTTGTTTCTTTTTTTTTTAACAACTAAGTGTTCTTTAATAAAGCCATCTATCACAATAATACAGTACTTATTTGGTATGATCCTAAATAAGGGTAAGGAAACTGTGTTATACATTTGACTGTTAATATATCTTCTTGTTAATTGTTGACTATAGTCCTCTTTGCTAAGTAGTGAATGATCAAAAATGATAATAATACTATCTGAGCCCTCAGTATTTTTATACACTTTATTAGGAAAAGCCACTTTAAGTGTGGTATGGAAAGAGATATTTACTTCAATAACAAGAAATGATCTTTATTAAACCTGTTAAATCATAGTAACTGACAATGTTCTATTATCATCCTAAGATTTGAACTACACTTTATTCACTTGACTCATACATTAAAAAATATATATATATATAATTACTAACTAGATGTTTCAACATTCCTTGTTGTATGTGCACGTGTGTGTGTGTGTGTGTGTGTGTGTGTGTGTGATGGGAAGCAAAGAATAACATACTACATCAAAACAGCTGGATACAAAATTGATATAATGGCATTTACTTCCTGAAAATATGAATGAGTTTATTTAGTAATGCTCATGTTTCATAATGACTCTTTCATACTCTTTCATAGAAAATACTGGTATTCCAGGTAAGAAGCTAGATGGACTTTTAAACAGGACCTGGTTGTAGACTGTCTGCTTACGATTCTGTACTTCTGCAATAGATTCAGCATCTCAGAGTTAATAGTAATCAATAAAAAAGCTCCAGAGGATTGAAGAGAAAAATGGGGCTGGAGTTGGGGAAGGGGTGGCACTGTCACCATGTCTCCTCTCTGTTTTACAGCTTATCCAAATCAAAGCACTTGAGTAGTGACAAGTGATGTTTCTATTCTTATCAATCAGTACTGAGTAAACTATTCTGGAGGGATGATTGCCTTTCAGGGAGTCAAGCATGGTATAATCAGGTTTCAGTTGAACTAAGCAATGTGTCAATACAGTTATAAAATGTAGCTTTGGTACACGAAGGCATCTGCATGTCTCACCTCTGTACACAGCCATGCAATATATAAAGGACGTATCACTTAATTATAAGTATGGCACAATCATGTATTATATAAAACCTATTAACAATACTGTCTTCACTATCAGGCTCTATCTATTAATAAGGTGGATTTTATGTTATTTTCCCAAAAGTGAGAAGAACTGTATCCCACTACATAATTATGATCCTAGTGATCGGACTTATATATTTTACTTAGAAGATTAGCTCACAATAATAATAGATTTTATTTGCTAAATATTCCCCCATGGTGTTCAAATATCTGTGAAGGTCCATTCATGTAGTCATTTATTAACTCATTACAGTTTTATTGAGCATCTACTCTGGATGAGATACACATCTAGGGTTACATACTATGGTGAGTAAATATAGACATTATCTTAGCACCTCTGGCATTTTTAGTCTTTGAGCAAATAAAACATTTTTCAAATAATGATTTAATCAGAGTTTTGATGATGGCTATAATAACCTATTCTCAAAGGTTACTAAGAAGTGACATTAAAGCTGATATCCCACAAAAATTTACTAAACATTTACTACAAACCAGACACTCTAATGGGTATTGGGGAAATAGCAGGACCACAGATACATCTCCTTTATTATAGGAGTTATCTATTATTTTTCTTGATTGATCATAAGCCATAAGCACCTTTTCTGGGAGCAGATCTGTAAAAAGCATAGGTCACCCACCATGTATCTTTCATTCAAGAGTTTCTTTTCCTGTCTTTTATCTTTTTCAGTCCCATCCTCTTCCCATACAAAGGGAACGCAATACTCAGTTTATTCATATTCAAGGGAATTGATAGATCTTTTTTTTTTTTTGCTTTTTAGTGTCCTACCTGCAGCACATGCATATGGAAGTTCCCAGGCTAGGGGTTGAATTGGAGCTGCAGCTGGCAGTTTACATCATAGCCAGCAGCAATGCAGGATCCAAGCCATGTCTGTGACCTACAGCTCAGTTCATGACAATGCCAGATCCTTAACCCACTGAGCAAGGCCAAGGACCGAACCGCATCCTCATGAATATTTGCTGTGTTTGTAACCATTGAGCTCCAATAGATTGTTACTTTTAGTGGTATATAATAATTTGATGCATACCATGCTTTATCCCATGTTTTATTTACTATGTCGGTATTTTTGAAAGATCCATTATCAATAATAAGTGCCAATACTGGGATTTAAACATAACAAGTAAATAAAGATGGAGAATGTAGTGAGTTATTGCAACACTTACCACGGGCAGGCAATAGATTGTCATTTCTCTGTAGGAAAAAAAAAAGAAAGAAAACAATCCTTTTACACCAAAGCTGAAATGTATTGTGACTTTTTAAATATAACCGTATGAATTACATCAGTCATGCTGATTTGGGGTGAGGTCAGGTTAACTGACACATGAATAATAGGAGCTACTGAACATTGTGGCCTTTATTTTTTGGAATTTAAGTTGTATTAAGCTTTGTATAAATATCAATTTAACAGTTGGCTGTTTCTGCACTTTACTTGATATGGGAGTAGCCAGGCAAAAGAATTATTGTAGATCCAATCAATACAAATAACTATGTTTAGAGTACAGGTATAAGGAATTTGCTTTCAGATTAAGTAACAGGGCATGAACAAGTTTTAAGTAGTTATAATGGGTAATAGAATTTATTGTAGAAAAGTAGAATCAATATCAAAGCAAAAAAAAATTAAACTGATGAATAGCATCATGTTTTCTGAATGTTCAAACCCTTGTTTGAATCTTCATGAAATTCTGTGTAGGAAGCTTCCATAAGCTGAGAAAAAACAGTACTGCATTGTTACTATTTACTCAGTGGAGGCTGGTCAGATGAATTAATATGAAAAAAATGACAAAATGCTCCATATGCATTCCACTTACCTCCCTGGGTAGACTGAACAATAGTTATAATCATTCATTACAACCAGTAATAGTACTGGCAGAAGAAAACCCCAATTATATTTTTATTTACGAGAAACATCTATGCTAATTTTCAGATAGACCAATAACCAACCAATCTTAGAATGTTAGGTCCTTTTATATCTAAATATACATTACCCAGCACATTAAAGGTAAGGAAGGCTTTTTCTGCAATATAATTTAGAATCATTTTAAAATTAATTCTGAAATATAAGTAGAAATCAGAGTCTGACGTAGTGCTGGGATTGTTAGGAGAATGTATAATTTCTATTCTTAATTCCAGCAATAACTTTTAAGACTGCTGACTGTGTCTTTGTGCCTCCATGTACCTCCATGCACTTCTTTTCTACTGGCCTGACTGGTATTTGGCTGATGAAGACATTTGACACATGCATTAAAATAATGCAGAAATAAGAGCTAAAATGAAAGCAGAGCAGAAGCACAGTAACTGGATGACAGAATAGATCAAAAGTTGAACTTATTTCTACACCCTTTTCTCCCATATTCTATTCTTTAAACACAAATCTCATTGTACATCACAGTGAAACACAAATTACAAGAGAATTTATTCTCCATACACGTAGATTTGATACTTAACTGCTATAAATTTGAAAATTCTTTCTCTTACTCTTATATACACTTGAATTGAAGAAGGTAGTCATGTGATATAAACAGAATATTTTTAATTTTCTCTCCCTTTTTTTTTCTTTTTCTTTTTAGGGCCCCATCCGCGGCATATGGAGGTTCTCAGGCTAGGCGTCCAATCAGAGATGTAGCTGCTGGCCTACACCACAGCCATAGCAACATCAGATCAAAGCCGCATCTGCGACCCACAGCACAGCTCACACCAATGCTGGATCCTTAACCCACTAAGCGAGGCCAGGGATTGAACCCACAACCTCATGGTTCCTAGTTGGATTCATTTCTGCTGTGCCACGACGGGAACTCCTAGTTTTCTCTTCTTGCTTTCTTTTAAAAGGTAAAATTGCAGCCCCTCAATTATAGGCTTTGCATTAAAAAGTTCTAAGAACATCTATGGATTTTTCTATCACTATTTTCTTGGCAGATTTAGCTTTTAGTTATGTATCTTAGTTGTCTGTCTGTCGATATCAAGGGCTCAGAATAAATGTTACTCCTCAGAGAGGACTTCCTGAGCTTCATTCATTCATTCATTCATTCATGCAATAAATATTGAAAGAACGCTTATATGGTAGGCAGTTGCCTCTGCTATTGGAATAGATTGAATGACAGAAAAATCTTCACCTTTACGATGTTTATATGCTAAGAAAGAAGAACATTTATTTACAACAAAATAAATACATTAGAAGGTAATAATTTATGGGGAGCAAGAGAAATAAATGGAGAATAAAAAGTTTTAGGAATTGGGGTGCAATTTTGAAAAGGAGGGCCTCCCTGAGAAAGGATGAAGCCCTGAAGGAACTGAGGAAGCAAACCATGCTGATAGAGGGAGGGCATGCCAGAAGAGCAAAGGCCCTGAGTGGAAGTATTATTGGTGTCCAAGGAAGCTAGTTTAGCAGGTGCAGAGTGAAGTAGGTAGAATGTAAGGGAAGTAACATAAGGGACATGGGACAGATCAGGCAGGGCCTTGGAGTCTATGCGGAGACTTCTGATTTTATTTTGCATGAAATCGGAGCAAGTGGAGTCGTTGAACAGAGGACACACATCCTCATCATCCAATTCATGCTTACTCTGCCTGCTGCGTTGGAATGAAGCTCTATGTGGGACCCAGAGAGACCGGTTAGTAAAACCAGTTAATCAAGACATCCAGGAAGGCTTAAAAAATGGTGGCAGCAGAGGAAGTGGTGAGAACTGGTAAAATACTGGATATATTTTGAAGGTAGAGTTGCCAGAATTTGCTCCTGCTTTGGATATAAGAAGACAGAAAAAGGAGTTAGGATGGCTCCAGGGTTTTTGGTTCTCAGAAAGAGAAAATACCATTTACTGCAATAGGTGCCTGCCAGTGTAGCAGGCTTGAAGAAAATAACCAGATTATATGGTATGTTTGGAAGTAAATGATTAAGCCCTGAGTCTGGATACAGTAATGAAAGAAGGGTGTGCAAACAAAGCAGAGATAAAATGCAAGACCTGAGCCTTGATTTACTCCAAAATTATGGCTTAGGTATGTAAGCAAGTGAAAGCACTCCCCCTGCCCCGACACTGCACTCTCCTAGAAATGAAGAAAATACTTAGTCTCTGTTCATGTCTTTGCATTAATTTATTAGCATTTCTTAACAATACCTGAAAATGTCTTGGTCATTTTTTATATTTACTTGATATCACCTTTTACACCTACTGGAATATAAGCTTTATAAGAGCATGAAGATGATCCGACTTAATAAAACCTAATTCACAGGGAGCCCTCTAAAGATGCTTATTGAAATAATTAATATCTATTCTTGGTTTTTAATAAGAAAAACATTTATAGCTACAAAATGGTTAAGAATAGAAAAATAATAGCTAGCATTTATTGAGTGCCTAGCACATTTCCTTATCTTTACATGTAATAAAGCAATATAAACTACACAACAATCCTGGAGGGTAAACACTATTATCCTCATTTTATAGATGGGAAGACTGAGGAACAGCAATGCTAAATACCTTGCCAAAGTTTATGTGGAGCATAGTGAGAAAATTGAGATCCTCAATCAAGGAATCTGGCTCCCACTGGTAAAAATGTCCTTTTACCATTATATTGATGCTTCTCAGTGGGAGGAAGTAATAATAGTGAGGTCAATAAAAAAGGTGGCATTTACAAGGCATTGAACTGTGCTTCCCAGTTAAGGGAGAGAATGCTGTCAGCTAAATAAGAGAAAGAACCATCACCATCTTGAATAATTATGATATTCTGGAAATGTACATTGTACAGGTAATAAGATAGCACCCCAAAAAACTAAAAACAAAAGAAAGGAATAAGAGTAAGCAAACATATTTAGTTTAATATTAGTTTTTTAGAGGTAGAACACTTCCATAAAGATTATTGAGATCTATACTTTTATTTACAGACACAGAAACAGGAAATTCCCCAGATTACATAGGTTGATATTGACCAAAGTTGAGGTCCACATCTAGAATGCTACTTCAACCATTTCTTCTCCCCTCTCAAGATACACCCTAGATGAAAGATTATCCTTGAGTTTTCCTTAGGAATGAAGAAAATACACCAAAATGATTATCTTCTATTTTTTTATGACAAATAAAAATAGGTCTGAATATGGTAATATAACATTACTATTCTAGTTCCATAGAGATGTGGAATTTATTTGGGGGGAAAAAAAGTAAAAAATAGCCTAAGACGTGCATGTTTCCTAACAGTAGATGATTTACCAGCAGCTACAAAATAGCACAATTTAAAAAAATTTGTTCTGCATTTGTGTATAATAGTTACCATGATAACAAACAATTTCTCACATACATAGTCAAGCTCGGGTATATATGCATTTGTCCTTTTAATATAATACTTTTTGTGAGCAGAACATCTTTCTAAATGGATGTGTCATACCATTACTTGGTTGGATATGAATGATTACAGCCTTAAACTGGTAATACGCCTTCCTGACACAATATAGCACTATGGTGCTGTATAATATTGACATTTATAGTTATTTTCATAGACTTTATCTCAAATCCTTGAGTGGATACAGAGTGTACTGTATATCTACTTTAAAGTGCCTGCATGTGGACAAGCGCAGAAACTATTATATGACAAAGAGTGTTACAGACTTCAGTGTTCCCTTACTGTGAGTTGTTTTAGAGCCACTGGAGATACATACAGGCTTGACAATCCTTCTATGTCAGTGGCAAATGGTGACCATAACCTAGCAATGTTCTCAGATGACAAACTTGGCCGAAGGTCCCTAACATTAGCCTGTTAATAAATGCTATTTATGTAAGCCTTGAACACTACTGTGCATATTAAACTCAAATATACCTTAGTGGTTACATAAATGATATTGCCTTTCTTCTGTGTTACAGGATAATGAGGCACTATGGTTTAGAAAATTGTCAGGATAATTAAAGTTTAAACCTCAAAATGAAAGGCATGTTCATTTAACCTGAGATTGATGGAAATGCTTCTAAATGATTTTAAATGTTTTTTTGGTCTTAATAAAGAATTCTGAATGATACTTTTACCTTAAATTGATGGCAGAGTATCACTTAGAGCTGTGGTAATTATGGTGTAACAACTGCTAAAGTAACAGCTAATATTAATAATAGCACCTACTATGTAACAAACAAGATTCCACGCTTTTACATATATTAATCTATGTAGTCATCAAAACAACCAAATGAGGTAGCTACTGTTACTACTGTTATTTTTTCATGCTAAGGTTCTGAAATAGAGAAATGGGTTGACATGCTCCTGGTCACAGAGCTAGCATGTGGGACGCACCTATCATCAAGGACCACTGAAATGTGCAGGGCTTAAATTTTCTGTATCTGGGAGGGGAAATGTGGGTTGTAGAGAGAAGCTGGGGCTTGGTTCTGCCTTTTATTCCCAATGACAGCCCAAAATGTAGTTGAATTGCCTTAAATTGGCTAAATTGGGTATTAAAGTTGGTACAAAAAATTAATATTTTCAGAGTTTACTCCTGAGGGGGTTGTTCTATGAAAAAGAAAGAAATAGTATGTTGTATATTAAAGTAATCCATCCTTTATAATGGGATCCTGGAGCAGACAGGCTGTACCAGGCAAGTTTATTTGAGAGCCTTAAACCAATTTTAATTTGTTAAATTTCTCTATCTTAGATATATATATACACATATATATATACATATCTCATACATATATATGTATTTCATTTTATTTATAGAGCCTCATGTTAAAAATTAAAATTTTATCTAATTTTCTGTGTTCTCCTCAGCAATAGGTTAAATACACACAAGAATGTGCATGTATGCATGCATGGGGATGATAAAGACAAGACTTATGGTGACATAGAAAGAGGAAATACATCTGTAGAAAGGACAGAAAAGCTATAATTCCTACCCGTTGCCATTCTGCCATTTTTCCTTTCTTTCCACTCAAGAATCCCTTTAAATTGCTTTATGGTGAGTGGCCTTTGTGGGGAGTGAAACCATTATGTGTAAAGTTTAGCCTCCTGGGTTATAAGCATCAAAGAAATCTCAGCCTAAGAGCGACCTGACATAACCTATGCTGCTATTGCCTTCAGTTTAGGATTCATCCTCTGAAATCTTCCCTGTGTTTTATCAGACATAATGTCATATATTATGCACTGTGACTGTCTTCAGCTCCAAGTTGGACTCTTCTGTTGCTGTCCTAAATGCTCATTTCTGTAGAAAATATCACCATTTTTTCAATGATTCTAAGTACTTCTCTCTGAAGTTTTATTACACAAGCAAAATTATATTTTCTCATAAACTTATCAAAGTAATAAATATTATTTTACTCTAGCAAATATCATTGATATTTTATTCTATCATATCAAAGTAATAAATTGTATCATTATTTATAACAATATTTTGATAATTCCTGCCAAATTTGTTCTGATATTTCCTTCAACCCTTATCTCTGATGGATCAACAGATAAAAATAGTGTTGAAAGTGCCGTCTCATCAGAGTTGAATGTAAAGTAAAATATATTTTGCCATCTGCAGCATGCATGGCTCAGAAAGAATGGTACCACTCCTCAAAAATACCCCGCAAGATAATATATTGGTAAGTTATGAAAAAGGAACTGTGATAAGTGTTAATTAAAATTTCTTACTAATTCTTTTTTCCCCCTCTTTTTGGTGTACTTGAAAGCAAAGTGTTACCACTTTTGATTAACAGTAAAACTGTCCCTTATTGCAAAGGAAATTCAAGGCTTATCTGTAGATAAAAATCACATCCACCTGTAAATTATAAGCTTTCACCCTGCATGATGAATTAGTCTTCACTGTTACTATGTTATATATAGGTCAAATAAAACCAGATAGTCACTCTGATAAAAGCATTTACAGGCAAACTTCTAGTCTTTCTTAAGAGTTATTGGGTGGATTTTGTCATTGAAATAAATTAAAATAAGCCTACAGCCCTTTATTGTTAGATGTAATGTCACACATATTTTGTTTGTTATATATTTTTAGGGGCAGATTTATTTAAGGAAAGAACTGTGAATATCAAGAATTGGTTGAGTTGAATGATGTGTAGTGGTTTTCTTACCTGCCAGAGTTTAAATCACTTGAATGGCTGGCCCTGTGCCTTTTTCCTCTATACAACTCTTATACTAAGCATAATGTATGATTCGTCACCACAATTTTCCAAGTAATTAATGAGCAAAGACAGTCATCCAAGCCCATGTAAAGCACTTCCTCACTCTATGACCACGAATAAGTCATTGAACCTCTTTCATGCCCAATATCACCACTTATGTGATATGAGAGTTGGTCTAGACTACTTCCCACTTCTTCTGTACTTTTGTTACATGATTTTTAAAGAAAGATTATATATCTACCAAGTAATTATTAAGGTGCAAAATTCAACTGCACATTTTTTTTTTCTTTTTAAGGCTGCACCTGCAGCATCTGGAAGATCCTAGGCTAGCAGTTGAATTGGAGGCTGCAGCTGCAGGCCTATGCCACAGCCACAGCAATGTGGAATCTGAGCCTACACTGCAGCTTGTGGCAATGATGGATCTTTAACCCACTGAGCAAGGCCAGTCATCCAACCCATATCCTCATGGACACTATAGGGTTTTTAACCCAATAAGCCACAACAGAAACTCCAACATTTTCAGTCTTGCATTCATTCGTATTGGAGAGGAGAAAAAGTGCACCTTACTAGGTCCTACAAAAAAAAAATTGCAAGTTTTTTTTTTTTATTTAGAAGTATTCTCTGAAAATTATGACTTGTATGAGACAAATACAGACACACAGAGAGAAATACAGAGAGAGAAATAGAGGGAGAGAATTTGCATCTATTGTATAAATTAACACTTGATTTAGACTGGCCTTACAAAATAAGAAGATAAGAAAAGATGGTTATTTTCAGGATTGAGTAATAAAATCAATAGGAGAGGGCAGATGTAAGATAACATATGATCAATTGCACGTACTTAAGATTGAAGAGTTATTACTAAGTTGCCGAGGACCTTGAAGTGTGATGTTGCATGAGATTACATGTAAGGATCATTTGCTCCATTTTATGACTCTGTCACTTAAAAAATCAGAACTTTCCACCCTGCGGGGCTAACATTTTGCCTGGTTTATGGGACATGTGCCAGCTGGTTAGGATAAGTGAAAATATCTGCTTCCTCCAAAAACTTGTGTTAATGCATGATCCTTAGTCTACTTTTTAAAGAAGGATTAATCTGGATGTATGGTACCACCAATGTCTGGAGAGCAGAGATGGATGCAGACTATCTGGCAATCAAATTAATATTGAGTTGACGAACTCTCATGTTCTCGTGCCCAATAAGATTTGGGGTACTCTAAGCCTAATTATTTCTATAGTCCTAAGTAAGTTGGTAGAAAGATTCTGCAATTCTTTCTAGAAATCACTTCAATAATGATAAAGGATTATTTTATTGGGAAGTAGAGGAGAATAAGGAAGGTACTTATAAAAATTAATTTACTTAAGCTTTTATGTTAAACTTAGAAAATACATCCTACTGAATTGCCTAAAATGCCCTGCTTGCAGAGGCTATTTGCTAACACAATAATGCATTTTTTCAAATTTATTAGTATATACAGGATAAAATTCTTAACCCTGTATTCTCTGGTCCAGAGGGTGTAGCCTATCAGTTGAGGAACCCACAATTCAAACTAAGTTTTTAATGTCTCCAATATTTAATTTAATTGTCTTTAATTTTTCTCTCCCTCTTACATATATACACACATACCTGTACACACACAGGATGACTGATGACATTTATTTCAGATTTCAAACATCTTTGAATTAAGTACATATTTATGCAAAAGCCTTTTTTTTGAAAATTTACTAAAACATGGACTACAAAATATGACATTTAATCTTTTAAAAAATTACCAAACTGTTTTCCAAAGTGTTTGAAACATTTTACATTTCTACCAGCACTGTAAAAGAATATCAGTAGGTTCACAATCCTTAGTATGGTCAGCCTTTAAAGTTTTTTGCCACTCTAATAGGTATATATCTTATTGTAGTTTGGGGTTGTACTTTCATAGGCTAATAATGGAGCATCTTTTCGTGTGCTTATTTTCCATCTATATGTCTTCTGTTGTAAAATGCATGTTTGAATATTTTGTCCTTTCTATGGGAGTAGGAGAATTTTTTAAAAACCATGGAGTTTTAAGAATTCTTATATATATTCAACACAAGTCTTTCATTAGATATTTTTTTGCAAATATATTCTCCCAGTCTGTGGTTTGCTTTTCATTATCTTTACAGCATCTTTTGAAGAGGAGAATTTTACATTTTGATGAAGTCCAATTTGTTTATTTTTTATTGATTGTGTTTTTCCTGTCATATCTAAGACATTTTTGTCTGTCGTAAGGGTTGGAAAATGTTTTTCTTAAATGCTCATGTATCAAATGATTTAGGCCTTGTGATCCACATAGTCTCTGCCTCAACTAATCTTTTTGATAGTATTGGTGTGATAGAAGCCAAAAAAAAAAGTGTAAATGAATGAATGTGGCTGTATTCTAATCATTCTTCAATGAAATTTGAATTTCATATACTTTTATGTATTATGAAGTAGCATTTATTAAAATTTTCTTTAGTCATTTAAAAATGTAAAAAATTATTCTTAACTCCCATCTTATAGAAACATAGGAAGAGGTCAAATTTGGCTTGTAGACTATAGCTTGGCAACTCCTCTCCTTATAAAAGATCATAAAGATTTTTCTCCTTTATTTTCTTCTAGGAATTTTATAGTTTTAGGTTTTTGCAGTAAATATATGGTTCATTTGAATTCATTTTTGTGTTTGGTGCAAAATGTGTAGCAAAGTTCACCTTTTGCAAACGTCTAATTTTTTTATTAGTTTGTTAAAATGACTGTTCTTTCTCCACTAAATTCTCTGCAACTTTATGCAGAATCATTTGTGAATGCATGTGTGAGTTCTGTTTTCTGTTCTATTGACCAATTTATCTTAATACCAGTACCAAATCGACTTGAATTAAGTCTTGAAATCATTAGTGTTAGTTCTCCAACTTCGTTCTTCTCTTTCAAATTTAATTGACTTAATAGACATGGGGCTATTTGGGTTCTTTCTCTTTGAGTGAGTTTCATCTCTTACATGTTCAAGGAATTTTAAAATTTTATCTAAATTGTCATATTTATTAGAATAAACATTTTCACAGTATCTTCTTTCTGATATTATGTAGTCTCTAGTAATGGCACTTCTTATTTCTGACGTAAGTAATTTATGACTCCTCTTTTCTCTCATAATTATGATTAGAGTTTATTAATCTCAAAGATATGTTTTTTGGAATTCTCTTGTAGCACAGTGGATTAAGGATCCAGTTTGTCACTGCAGTGGCTTGGGTTACTGCTGTGGCACACGATTGATACCTGGTCCCAGGAACTTTCATATGCCATGTGTGCAGCCAAAAAGATAAAAGGGAAAAAAAGACGTATCTTTTGATTCTAGTAATATTTTCCATTCTTTTTGTTTTCAATTTTATTGATTTCAGTTGTGATCTTAAATATTTCTTTTTCTCAACTAATTTTAAACTTTATCTGCCCTTCTTTAGTTTCCATGGTGCAAATTGATGCCATTAATTTGGGATTTTTTTTTCTTTTGGCTTCACCTGTGGCTTTTGGAATTTCCTGGGTCAGGGACTAAACCCAAGCTACTGCAATGACATTGCTGGATTCTTAACCCAATATGTCCTAAGAGAACTCCAAGATTTTCTTTTTCAACATAGATACTTAGAGCTATAAATTATATCTGAGTACTGCTATATTGGTACTATCCAAATTCTAATATGTTGTGTTTTCATTTTCATTCAGTGCTTTTCTTGTTTGTTTGTTTGTTTGTTTTGCCTTTTTGCCATTTCTTGGGCTAGGGGTCTAATTGGAGCCATAGCCAATGGCCCACTCCAGAGCCACAGCAACGCAGGATCCAAGCCACATCTGCAACCTACACCACAGCTCACAGCAACGCTGGATCCTTAACCTACTTAGCAAGGCCAGGGATCGAAACCGAAACCTCATGGTTCCTAGTCTGATTTGTTAACCACTGAGCCACAATGGGAACTCCTCATTCAGTGTTTTTTAATTTAAATTTTATTTTCTCTTTGACCCATAGATTATTTCAGCGTATTATTCGGTTTACAATATTTGGGGATTTTTTTTCAGAATTCTTTTTTTTTTTTTTTTGTCTTTTTGCTATTTCTTTGGGCCACTCTCGTGGCATATGGAGGTTCCCAGGTTAGGGGTTGAATCGGAGCTGTAGCCACCGGTCTACGCCAGAGCCACAGCAACGCGGGATCAGAGCTGCATCTGCAACCTACATCACAGCTCACGGCAACGCCGGATCGTTAACCCACTGAGCAAGGGCAGGGACTGAACCCGCAACCTCATGGTTCCTAGTCGGATTCATTAACCACTGCGCCACGACGGGAACTCCCAGAATTCTTTATGTTATTGATTGTTAATTTAACTCCACTTTTTTCTTGAAATAGATTTTGTTCATTTGAATGTTTTAAAATTTATTCAGACATCTTTTCTGGCCCCAAACATCATCTGTCTTTATAAAGGTTTGGTGTGAACTTGAAAAAGATATGTAGTGTGCCCTGATTAAGTGGAGTGTCTGTTAATGTAAGTTAATTGGTTGATTGTGTTGCCAGTTGTGTTACTGATTTTTTCCACACTTGTTCTGTCAGTTATTGAGAGACAGGTATTGAAATCTCCACCTACTAGTTTATATCTGACTTTTTCTTTCTTTGTACTTCTCTCAATTTTTTCTTCATTGAGCTTTGTCATCACATGTATAAAAATGTATGACTTGTATCCTCTTGGTTAATCAATCCCCTTATCACTTTGACATGAATTTCTCCTGTTAATATTTTCAAATATTATTTGATTTCAAATTATTATTTGTATGATTTCAAATTATTATTTCAGCTTTCCTTTTTCTAGTTTTAGCATGTTGTCTCTTTTATTATCGTTTTATTTTTAATTTATATATGTTCATATTTAGAGCATGTTTCTTAGAAATGACATAAAGTTTCGTCCTGCTTTTAAATTTATTGTGACAATTACTGCCCTTTAATTGGGCCATTTAGGCTGTTCTTTTTGAAGATTATTATGCATAGTTAAAATCATTGTATTTCTATTTGTTTTAAGTTTACCCTCCGTTCCTTGTTTAATCTGTCTTTTTATTCTTTCTTCCTTTATATTAATCAGTTATTTCTTATGATTCCATTTAATTCCTTTGTTATCTAGTCAATTTTAACTCTTCATTTTTTTATTTCAGTGATTTTTTTAAGGATTTACTGCATAGATTTTTAGTTTATCACAATCTACCTTTAAATGATAGTATGCCATTTCCTATGCAGTATGAGAACCTTATACCAGTACACCTCTATTTGATTTAAACTATTGATTTCAAACATTTTACTTTTTTTTTACAGGTGCTGTATCTAATAATACATTATTATTATTTAGTTTAAAAATTCAATTATATTTTAAATATTTACTAAAGCTTATATAATCACCAGTGGAGATACCAATATTGGTGACTTCAACCCCTTATGTAAATCTAAATCTATGTGTAGCATCCTTTTTTTTTTTGTCTTTTTAGGGCCACACTCATAGCATATGGAAGTTCCCAGGCTAGAGGTTGAATAGGAGCTCTAGTCGCCAGCTTATACCACAGCCACAGTAATGCCAGATCTGAGTCAAGTCTGCGACCTACCCCACAACTCAAAGCAATGCCAGATCCTTAACACACTGAGCAAGACCAGGGATCAAACCCATGTCCTCATGGATACTAGTCAGGTTTGTTACTGCTGAGCCACAAGACCTCCCTCTACATAACATCCTTTTATTTTTCTGTCTGAAAGACTTCCATCAATATTTCTTATAGTTTAAGTCTTCCAGTGATGAAAACCTCAACTTTGCTTATATGAAAAAATGTTTAGTTCACATTTATTTTTGAAGTTTATTTTGCTGGGTATAGAATTCTCGGTTGACATTTTTCCCTTTCAGTAGCTCGAATATATTTAACTGTTCTATAATGAGAAAATCTGTTGTATTTTGTATTTTTTTTTATGTGGGATGTCATTCTCCTGTGATTGATTTTAAGATTGGCTCTATTGTTTCCTTTGAACAATTTATTTATGATGTGCCTTGATGTGCCTTTGCTTGATGTTTCTTATGAGTGGAATTTATTTATTTATTTATTTATTTATTTATTCATTTATTTTTTGTCTTTTTGCTATTTCTTGGGCCACTCCCACGGCATATGGAGGTTCCCAGGCTAGGGGTCGAATTGGAGCTGCAGCCACCAGCCTATGCCAGAGCCACAGCAACGCTGGATCCGAGCCACATCTGCAACCTACGCCGGATCATTAACCCACTGAGCAAGGGCAGGGACCGAACCTGCAACCCCACAACCTCATGGTTCCTAGTCGGATTTGTTAACCACTGCACCATGACGGGAACTCCAATGAGTGGAATTTATTGATCTTAGATCTGTATGATTGAGGTTTTCATCAAATTTGGAAGTTTTAATATAATTATTTATTCAAATATTTCCTCCTCCCAATTAGGAGCTCTAATTACACATATGTCAGGCAAATTGAAGTAGTTGTAGGGTTCATGGGTGCTTTTAACCTTTTCTAAATCATTTTTCTCTGTGTTCTTCCTTTTGGCTCATTTCTATTGCTGTGTGTTCAAGCTCATGAGTCTTTTCCATGATAACATCTGATCTGTAACCAATACAGTTCAGTGTATTTTTCATATCGGATATGTAGTTTTTATTTATTTTCATCCTTTTTATATCTTCTACTATTTTATATTTAACTTTTTGAACATATGGAATACAGTTAAAATAACTGTCCTACTATTTCTAATATCTACAACCATTCTGGGTTGACCTTGAATGATTGACTTTTCCTCTTTATTATGAGATGTATTTTTCTACATGCTTTGTAATTTCTTTTAATTAGATGACAAACATAGTGAATTTCTTCTTGTTCGGTGCAGAATATTTTTACCTTCCTATACATATTCTTGAACTTGAGCACTTTGTTTTAACTTTCCTATAAGTAATTTTTACCTACCTATAAATATTCTTGAACTTGAACACAGTTATGTTAGGGGGAAGCTGTTTGATTCTTGTGAATTTTGCTTTTAAGATTTGTTATGTGGGAGTTCCCATGGTGATTCAGTGGTAACCAACCTGACTAGTATCCATGAGGACTCAGGTTTGATCCCTGGCCTCACTCAGAGGGTTAAGGATCCAGCATTGCCATGAGCTCTGGTGCAGATCAAAGATGTGACTTGGATTCCGCATTGCTGTGCCTTTAGTGTAGGCCTGCAGCTGCAGCTCTGTTTTGACGCCTAGCCTGGGAACCTCCACATGCCACAGGTGTGGCCCTAAAAAAAAAAAAAAAGGAGAAAAGATTTTTTATGCGGAATCAGAGCAGTGTTATAAATCAAAGGCCAATTATTCTTCATTATTAAGGCAAGTCACTCCTGTGTACTCTATCTACCTAATGCCCTGTGAATCTCGAGGTTTTCCTACATTGGCAGGTGGCAACAAGCACTTTTCTTGGCCCTCTGTTATCACCAAACAAAATATTTCCAGTATTTTAGAGTAGTTCTTTCCCTGGCTTCAGGAAGTTTCCTCACACATGGGCAGATCATTACTCAGCTGAAAACTGAAGGGGCATCTCTCAAAGATGTCCTTGAGCTCCCTATGTGCAGCTTGCTCCTCTCTGGTGGTCTCTGAGAACTCCAGTCAACCTCAACTTCCTGGGACTTCAACTCTGCATCCTCAAATTGAGGAGTTTTTTGAGCTCAGGTTTGGGTCTCCCTCCTTTGTATTGCAGCCTGGAAAACCTCAAAGCAATAAGATATCACACTGCAATACTCATCTCATCCATTTACCTTTTCTTCAAGATTACTGTTTTTGTTGACTGATAACTAATGACATGAGAACTGTTGTTTCATGTAATTTTGGCTATTTTTCTTGTATTTTGTTTTTATTGTTTCTTAAGCGTTGGTAAATCTGGTCCCTGTTACTTTATCTTGCCCAGGAACCAAAGTTTGTTTTGTTATGTATTAGTTCTCTTAAACATATTTATTGTATCTTTACTAGAGGTGCTGAGAAAGACATTAAATCCTATAAAAGGATGTTGCTACAGATTATCTTAAAATTAATAGAAGATATATAGCAATTAAAGTTATATATCAAATGATATATGATCAACCACTAAATTGATTGTAAAGACAAGGATTCAACATAATAAGGAGTTACTGAGAATTATACATTTAAAGACACCTTCATATGGGAGGTGTAGTGTTGGCACATTTTCTTAGACTGACATGGAATATTTGGAGAAGATTTTTTCATGCACATGAACACTATTAAAGGTGTGTTGTATAGAATGATGAAAGGAGAAATAATTTTAAAACAGAGGGCAATGAAGGATCATGATGTGTGTGAAGAAGCATGTAAATGTGAGATTTTAGAAACTATAGGCTAATCTTTTTACCTATAGGCAACAGTAAACCATTAACATTTTTGGAAGAAGTTTTTAATAAGATGATGAAAGCTATATTGAACAAAAATAATTAGAAGGAAGTGACAGGGAAACAAATATTTGGGCGAATAGTAGAAAAACTTTCATACTTATCCAAGTTAAATTAATACATTGGTAGGATGAAAAGACAGACAGAGGAAACATTGCATGGGATAAACTGGCAATAGTTGATTGTATTCAGGGAAGAGACTAGGGAACAGTTCTAAGATGACTGAAATTTAGGTAAAAGAACATAATGAAACTATCAAGAGAAAATGGATCATCAGGGCAACTTAGTTTAGAAAACTAAAACTAAAGTGAACCAAGAAAATTAATGATAGCATAATAAGATAATCTTAAAAAAATGGAACTACTTACTATATGCTCAGGTACAATGCAAAAGTCTTTACATTGACTACCTCATTTAATCATTATAGAGTTGTTATGAGCTTCTGTGAGTGTCTGCAATTTACCAATTAGGGTATTGATATCAATCTTCTGCTCAAGGTGACAGAAAGGTAGTGGATGGGATGGGGTTTGAATCTCAGTATACCCAGCTTCAGAATCCAGTTTCATATTGTAGATAATTACTGTTAAAATAGTATAGGCACCATTCAAAAACTAAACATGCTGGGCAGAAGTTTGTCTAACATTGTTTATCAGAAAGGAAATAGAATTCTTTTATGCAACATACAGTATTAGGGAACACTTTTGATAGCCCTAAGTAGCAACCACTCACAATTTTGCCTGTCTAGAGTCTAAGACACTGTTTCTGTGCAACTGAATGTTTCTGTATCAATTATATCAACTCTCCTTCTGGACATAAGATTGCTTTATTTTTGTTGTCACATTATGTTTTTGTCCCTAACCTAAATGAAAAAAGGATTTAAATGCTAATACTTAACCAGGACTTGAACCAGAGTAGATTTATGTCGTGAGTAATTGTGATTACTTCATTTTGTTTATTATCTGGCCACTCAGTAAATCTTCTAATTGACAAGGAACTATTAAAGTCTCAAGACCAAGAGGGCATTCTTTTTTCCTCCTTGGATTATTTTTTCCTCCATCAAGAAGGGTAGTATTCATTCCTACTTATTTCTTTTCTGTAGTAGAAGAGGTATAGTTCATATCAACATTAACTGTTTTTGCAGCCCACTTAGCATTGTGGCTATGTATAAAGTTGGAAATACAATGCTACACACACACACATGCACACATGTATGCACAAGCTAAAAAGCAGAGAGAAAATGGTAAGACTGAATTACTTAAGTACCTACTGTGTTCCAGACACCATGCTAAACAGTTTTATTTAGATGATCTCATTAAATACTGTTAGCAGTTATCTCCATTGTCTGAAATTTACCCAGTGTCACTCAGGTAATAAGCTTTGGAGTCAGAATTCAACCTTCAATGTCTGACTTCAGAGTTCAAGTTTTTAACCATAATGTCAGAATGCTCAGTACTAAGATATATTGAGTCAATATAGTGTCTACCATGAAGGAAATCCTATGTGGTAAAGCCAGTTTTTTAAAAGTGAACCTCTTAAGTAAAATGCACAGCTTGTATCCATATTGCCGTACCTTGTCTCCTGAGATTTCTGAGTACCTCTTTTACGCTTTCATTTTTAAATTATCTCATTAGTGAGACCTGGTTATAAAAGTTGTGTCTGCTGTTTCCGTGATGGTACCAAAACATACTTTGAGAACATATGGCCGGTTCTTTACATAAAGGCAAGAGCAACATTTTGAATCATTTTTCAAAAGGGAAATTTTACTTTTCATTTTGGTTAAGTATTATCCAGAGTGAAACCTTGTGGCTAAAATGAATTACCAAATAAGAAAAGCCATCTAGGTTTTAAAAAATAAAAGAGCCATGGATTTAAAGCACTGAGGGGACTTTTCTCATGTGGCACATAAAATGTCTCTTGTGGCAATGTCAGAAAAAAGTTTTTGAAAATGTTTTGAGTTTAGCCACATTGTAGAATGTATGTGCAGCATTCTCAGGCTTCCACTTTTAAGCTACCACAATAGTTTGGAGTTAAGTATTTTGACAGAAAAACTTGATAATGTCACTTATAGTAACAAAATGTATATCCAGTCCTAAAAGAGATTTTACTAATGTACTTTGAACAGAGACTAGCACATTGCGACACACAGGAGATAAATAAATGGCTCCTTTTAATATTAAAATTGGGTTTTATACTAATTAAATTGAGTTATATGACAACTAGATTTACATATTTAAGTATTTGGATCTGTCCATGCTTGAAGATGCTTATTACGGATTCAGCAAATATATTCACAGATTAATTTTAGTCATCTGAATTGTAATGTATTGCAGTAAATATAAATTGTTATGTGGTTGTAAAATGGTGTAAACTGAGAGTTAAGCATAAAATACCAAAGGATATCTATATTTTAAGTTGAAATCATAATCTTTTCCACAAATTTTCATGAATGAGAATGTGTTCTATTTTTTTATTTTCTAAGAAGCTCAACACAACAGAACATATCCATGTATGGTAGGAAATGATATTGTGATAACAGAGTTGATAACCTCTGTAAGAGTAAGTTTTTGAAATTTAGGGAAAATTATCAGGGATATGGGAAACTGAAATAAAACATAATGTGGCTATTTTGTGAATATTGACCTTCTCAACTTTGCATATATCCAAGTAAGTAAAGAAAAAATAAAATGTAACTACCTCATAACCTTAATAAAATGGTAACCACTCAAGCCCAATGAAGGAATCTGGTCTTATTCTATTTGGACAATTTTATTAAATAAAATATAAATACAACAGTTATTTTAACATGAAGTGATTTTGTGTTGGGGGGCATCACCAATTTTTTTTTTCAATTTATTTTTAAATCTGTAAAATCCCTGGAGTTGTGTCATCTATCATTGGAATAGTAATCCACTTAGTCCATATACTAAAGTCAAGCGTAGTCATATTGTAACAAATTTAAAATGTTACAAATTTTAAAAGGTACTGAAATGCCTCTTATTATAACATAGTTTTTTCCTACTTATAGTTTATTTGCCTGTTATGGATAATCTTTTCATCTGTTTTATAACAGTCTCTCTTCATACTCTTACTCTAGTTGATACAAAGGAACAAAAGGGATTCTAGCATTCAGCTTGCTTTGTGGGAGGTACAAAAGCCTTTTATTTCATATCCATTTGATGAATTTGACTCTATCTTAACTCAGTACAAGTTGAGAATAAGGAACTGAGTAGGTGGAACTGATTAAAGAATTGCAGTCAGGAGCAAAGTGGTGAAAGATGTATGCGAATGAAGGATACCATATGGTATTAATTTCATGTGTGTATCATGGCTGCTTATTTTTCTAATATCCTTCTTCCCCACATGTTTTAAGATATCTGAAAAATCCTCAAAATGTCTTTATATTTTTTGAATTTAAAATAAGAATGGTTCCCTACTTGCTAATACTCTCTTTAAGTTTAGCTTTTTCCAATTGCTCTTTTACATTTTTTTGTTTTGAGTGATAATAGAACTTCAAAACCAACAATAGTATATGGTCCAATATTTATTGCAAGATTATGCAAAGTAGCATTTGAACTCCTTGTTTTCTCTTTGCTTTGTCTAAACTATATTTCTTAATATTTAAAATAAATTGGATTGATGCTAATTTCCCTCCACATGCCATATCTTTTTCTATTTGTAATTCCTGTAATCACTCTTTCCTATCTTTTGTTCACTATTTTCTTCAAAGCTTCTTTCCAATACCAATTTCTGTAAATATTTTGCTTTATTTCAAAGAGGTGATCTTACAATACAAACTCTAATCTCTAGGAAAACGGAAGAAAGAAAGTAAGGGAGGAAGAAAGGAAGGAAGGTATCATTTATTAAAATGGAATATGTTGTCCTACCTTGTTATTAGTCCTATACACATGTCTATAAATATCAGTTCTTTATACAAAAATGTGAAGCAGGCAATTTAGTCCACATTTAAAAGGATATTTGAGAGATATTTTGATTATTGGAAAACATCTCAAATAACCATCTCATGTTGTTTTTATACTATATTTGGGATCATAAAAATAAAGCAGCTATTTTTGTTATGGTGTGAAAAAAATGGACTTCTCAATCAGGAAGAAACTGAGCAAGTTTAGCGCAGAGAACTTCCTCCCCTCATAGATATTTTATATGGCTCTTTGTGCCTCCCCGTGTATTTATGTCCAGAGACACCAAGGGGAGATTAAACTCACTGTCCCTTCATGTATTTTCTCTAAATAAGAGTAAGAGCTGATCCTTTGAAGACTTAGAACCAGACCTACTTTTTATTCCTTGCTGATTTTCAAAGTACTAACCATTTTCTTTTACACTGACAATCTGTTGAAACCTACAAGTTAGAGAACTTTAGTCCCTATAGTATCCCTAGCTCCTGCTTTGCTGCTCACTTGGTTGCAAATTTTAAGATCCTTGGGTCTTTGGAACCAGCTGTGGCTTTTGGTAAAACTTTCATCACCAGCCCTTTCACCTGGACTTAATCTTTTAGCCACATGTTCCCCATTTCCATCTAGTCCAGTTTGAACCATATTCTAGGCTTAATTTTAGCCATTCTCACCCTTCTATCATTTACTCTCAAAAGAGGCATGGTGATATTTTTAAGATTGGCCAATGCATGTTTCTTCTCTGCTCCATACCCTCCAATTGCTCTCCTATTTATTAAGGAGAGAAGCCTTATACAGACCTTGAATACCATCCATACTTTAACTCTGGGGATTCATTTCCTATTATTCTCCCTATCAGTTCTACTATTCTGGGCATGCTGGGCTTTCCTGATGTTCCTTATATACATCTTTATCCTAGGTTATTTGTCCTGGCTAATTACTAGACCAGGAAAAGTCTTTCCTAAATATCTTCATGACACATACCCTTATATAAGTGTTTGTTCAAATCCATGACAAATTGACTGCTCTTTTCAAACTATAGGAGTTACAGTTGTATCTAATATAAAATTTAATATAAATGTTTATTATATTCATGTGATTATCTATTTTCTTTCCCTCTCTCTTTTCCCTCCTCTCTGCTCACTGCATGCTACAGTGTAAACTCCAAGAAGACGGGGTTCTTTGTTTTGTTTACTGGTTTATCTCAAGCACCTTGAAAAGTTTATGGAACAGACATATTTGATGAATTTATAAATGAAAGTGTTTCCAGCAGCATTACTAGCCTCAGTGTGTCAATGAGCATCTTAACCTAGCTACATAATTAGATTAACATTGATCTTCTCTAGTCATCTGATTAGATTATTTATTTTAAGGATTATTTTTCAATTGTATCTCTGACTATTTAAAATTACATTGCTTAGAAATTTTCATATGATGCATGACTCTTTCTTGCATTAGGAGCCATTTTTATTATCAAAGAACTACTCTGTGTATACTAGCAATACTTTCCATTACTTACACCATTTTCTTATTTTATTATCTCTTTTTTTCTTATTGTTATAATCATCTTCCCATTCATAATATCTATTTGAGTCCTCTCTATGATTTATACTTTTCAACATGATGAGCTGTTTATCAGAGCATGTGGAATTTGATATATAGTTTAAAGGAAAATATAAAAACTAAGAAGAGTGTTACTTTGCATGGTAAATCATGCTATCTGTTAATAGAAGACAGAGTTAACATACTATAACCTTAGTTTTATTCTGAGATTTGTAGGGAAGTTTAAAGTTCATAAGTAGAGGAAAGAGGCAGTTTTTTTGAAGGCATCGGGAAGAATATTAGATTGATATTGAGGAAGGCATAGATTAAAAGTCCTAGTGCTACCATTTTCTTATTGTGTAATATAAATAGGTCATTTAAACCTCTGAAACTAATTCTATAACATCTTGTTTACCTCTAAAATTCAGTCATCCTATTATTTCATTGGAGTCCTTGATTGTTAGAAGAAAAACTGCCAAGTATCATTTCTGACCCCAGTGTTGGTCAACATTTTTCCTGTTGACCTTATCACCTTAGTTACCTTCTTGGCTGCTTCCAATTGCAGATCACTATTTTCTGGACTTGCTTTCTTTCTCCTCACTGTGTAAGGCCAACCAGATTGCTCCACTCTATTTGGTAGTACAGAGAATAAAACTTTGTGGAAACAACCTACTTGCATGTTTCTTTTATTATTCTAACAAATTAGTAATAAAACATCAGGTCAAACATTACATAGATTAAAATAATTTTCATGGAAAACTATATTCCTAAAATGGAAGAGGTGGGTGAAAAAATAAGAAACTGCTGTTATGTGCAATTACTATTGATGGAATCAGTCCGTACACCTTGCCAGCTGCAGCTGTGGAACAGTTGTGCTCATCCTCATCCTCATGTTTTTTGCATGCTTACACTGTTCCAGACAATATTCTAGGTACTCTGCATTTAGTAATGGTTAAGCTAAAAAATCATAGTATGAGGGAGTTGGTGTCTTAACTCCCACTATGCAGATGGAAACCTGAGGCAGAGAGAGGTTAAGTGATTGCTTCATGGTTGCACAGCTGGTATATTGTGAAGCCAAAATTCTGAGTAAAGTGCCTGGCTTTAGAGTCTATTTTCTTGATTACTATACTATTTTGATTTTATCCTACCCATTAAACTATGAGCAGGGAATTTAGGTCACCTCAAGACAATTAACTCTATTGAAATTGTCATGAAAGCAAAAGTAGAAGGTGTTAGGTGACACCAGGAATATTGTGGTTAGAACAGAATTCATGTTAGCATGGCTTCCAGAACATTTAATTTTCTTTTTCAACCATCTTAATGAAGTATCCCAGAAGGTACTGAGTGAACATACTTAAGTCCTGAATGACAAATTATAGTTGAATTTTGGGTCAGACCTTTGGGAAACAAAGATATGGGCTGTATAATGGCAGTAAAATTAATGATATAAAACTCAGGTGTGATAGATTATAAGACTCACTGACTTTTCCAGGTCAGTTCACCTAAGCTCAGTCTAGCCGTTCATTCATAGCAAATTGTGAGTAATCCTTAGAAAAGCCCTGTCGGTTTGGGTCTCTTTGGTTCTGACCTTGCTGTGGTTTGGCTTGGCTGAAAGCTGAGAAAAAAGGCTGTGTCTTTCACTCCCTGTCAAGTTTTGCTTGCCAATGTGAAGTTTGCCTTTTGAATTTGATGTAATCTGTTCTAGATGGAGCACTATTCAGGGCTTCTTTGATTAGAAATGGAGAAATAATTCTGAGAATTGAAAAATTCTCACATTTAAATAGGTGTCTGTTCTTCTCACATTTCAAAACATTAGACCTATACTTGTAACTTCAAATTACAGGGAACAATAATTTGGCATTAAATTTTATAATAATATAATTATATAGGTATACCAGTGTAAGGGACTACACCAGTTGATGATAACAGCAAATAACAAGCTAATGTAAGCATAGAAATTAAAAAATCCTTAAGTTTCTTAAATAATTTTAAGAGAGAAATAGGGAGAATTTTTGGTAGTCTCCATCCCTGAGCAGTTTGGGTATAGGCTTGGGATTTTCAAGTGCAGAGTCCTGACTCAAAAATCTGTGAATTGCTAAGCCTAATGAGTACCAAAGAAAACAAAGCCATGACGCAAACTACTAGGAAAATAGATAAATCTGAAGATACCCAATACACATTATACACACACAGAGAGAGAGGAAAATTTGAGAAGGGGATCAATGTCAACTGTGATCATCAAAGATGAGAACTAAGCAGGAACTTAAAATATGAATCTGGCTATAATGTAGAATAGGTGGAGGAGGTGTATAACATAAAAAATAAGAACCTAAGAACTGTTGCATAGGAGCATCTGAGTATGTCAAAGAGGAGATTTTACTAAAAATTCTGACTGGAGTAGTAGAAGGTAAGTAGGAACAAGTCAAAGGGAGAAAATTGTTTATGGAGTATAGCTAAGGGGAGATATTTGAATTTTTCTAATAATTTGCACTACATATTTTGATTACAGAAATGACATTCATCTCAGCCAATATGAACCATCACTTGCATTTTAGCTGGTTGTAGTTGGTAAGAATGAAGTGTTGAGATTTGTGGAGTTATGAAAAGATTTATGTAGAAGGAGTTGGGAACAGCAATTTAAACGAAATTCAGCAATCCTTTGTGGGTAATTTTAAATTAATTAATTTAGAAGACTAATATTTAGTTCAGATGTAGAAGAGCAAAGACAATGGATTCTGAAGTAATTTGTTCTTTTTTCAGACTACCTTCTCAATATGAATGGTCACTCCTTCCTGACCAGTATAATAATAGACTGCTTTGGAAAAGTCATGAAATACTTTCCTAAAAATGTTAGTAGACATACAGTGTTTCTAAGGTGTATGGTCTTAGTGATAAATAGGTTAACTGAAAAGCACTTTAATTGAGGAGACAAAGTTTAAATTATTTAGCTCCTCTCTTTCTTGATATTGATTACTTTTTCTACGTTTTTTTCACACTCTGGTTCTTACTACACTCTCCAAACACTTTTTTATTCAGCTCCCCAAAAGATAGGAATACATTCTGCTAAGCAAATATCTATTAATTAGTAATGAATTCCTGGAAGTCAATACATAAAGTAAATCTCCCAATAATACATCACTGTTATGTCTTCTCAGCTCTTGGAATATGAGACCTAGATAATTTAGCTGGGATGCTGGTGTTTTATGACTGTTATATAAAGTATCAATAATAGTGAAAAGCAAATTTTAGTCTCTGGAGATGTCTTAGCCTATGTTTTTTTTCTAAGCATAGTGATTTACAGCACAATCTCTGGGCCCCAAATGCCTGGGTTTTTACCCATTTCCTATCTAGTTACTTCACTTCTCTTATGCTTGGTTTCCTCATCTAAGTAATGGAGCTCTTAATGGTACTGATATAAAAGTGGAAGTAAATAAATAAAATGTCAGAGGTATCTGGAAATTAGCAAGGATTCTATGAATTATTGCTGCCATAATTCAACAGTTTCTTTTTTCAGAAGAAAAAAATACATAATACATAGTGATCTTCCATGTGTTAAAGAAAAATAAAATGTATTTCAGATTCTGGATTACAAAGAGAAAAAATATAAAATGAAAGAATTTAACTTCAACACATTTCCCTTTGTTCTCCTAACTATTAACCTTGACAAAGTAGTGCTGATATTTTGGAGAAATAGACTTTTTGGTGAATATTATCATTTCTTTGTTCTTATTTTTGACATTTACTGTTTCAACCAATAATCTAAGTGAAACCATACAAATGCTGGTGTCCAAAATGGGACAAAAGGTGATACTGTGATTTGAGTAAGAGAGAAGTATTTAAAATTCAGCATTTTGTTTCCATGTATGTCATTCACTGAGACTGGATAAAAACAAATTATAATCACAATTGTGTCAAGACATTTACAGAATTTTCAGATGTGTTCAAGTTTAGCATTTTCTTCAGTTCTAGCCAAAGTACCAAATGGATTTAAGAGAGTCATGGTCCAAGCCATCAACTGTCTCTTAAAATTCGTATTTATTATTCTGGTTTAGTCAATATGGATTGTCTTCCTTCAGCCGTTGCCAGCTCTGGAATTGTTTATTAAGTGTCTATATTGTTAATACTTCCAAGGGGCTCTTTGACCTCAGAGTATCCTTCCTTGGCATAGGCACATGTATTTTCAACACTTCATAGCTGGCAGTGTGATGTGGAATATTTTCCATGTAGTGTCTGAAAAATATTCTGGGTTTTGCTGTCTGATGTGAAATTGCCAAGAATGTAGAAGAGTGCTTTGGGGATGGTGCAACTTAGGCACAATTTTGTTGAAAAAGAGAGTAAAAGAGGGACACTGAAGATGAAAAGAAACCCTTAAATAAATTAAGTAGCAATTCAAGTCACAGAGGTGGTGGCATGGAACTTATGTGGCTTCTCAAATTCATGGCACCTCGGTTTTCAGGGCAATGCATTCCTCCACAAATGTTTTCTAGTTTTACTTCTTCCAGGCCTTTAGGTCACATATATTTGTGACATCTGGTAATTAAAAAAATCAACATGTAATGTTTCTCTTTGCCAAAGGACTTAAAACACATCAAGATTATAGTAATGCTCACCTTATATTTTTATTCATAAATGTCACAAACTCTAAGAAACTGTGAGGTTGAGGAGGATGCTTTTCTGAGATAACCTAAAATGTAAGAGTTCATTCATAATTATGCAGTTAGTGTTTTCTTTTTTTTTTTCTTGTTTAGGATTTTCTACATAGACAATCCATCATGCAGTATGTGAAGAAAGAGCTTTCAGTGTTCATTTCTAATCTTACCTTTCACCACTAAATTTTGTCAAGTTTTTCCTAATGTATTTTTCTGATATATTTTTGTTTTCAGATGCATTTATGGGTGTATTTCTTCTCGTTGTGTTTATGTTTTTATTATGTCCCTCTTTAGGTCTAACGGCATTCATTTCCTTAAAGTCTGTTTGTCTGATTTAATATAGTTACTTCGGCTTTTTTATGCTACTGTTTGCGTGGTGTATCATCTTCCAACTGATTTTTGTTTCTGATTTTTAAGTGGGTTTCCTATAGATAGCTTTAATTGAGTCTTGCCTCTTTGATCTAATGTGACAGACTCTGACATATCTTTGAAGTGTTTCCTTCATTCACATTTGATATAAAAGTTAATATGTTTGGATTTAGGTCTGCCATTTAATATTTGGGTCTATTCATTTAATGCTTTCTTTGTCCCTCTGATTCTCCTTTAATCTTTTCCTGGTTTTGTTGCATCAATAGTTTAACACAATAATTAGTATATCATTTTGATTCATATATTGACCATTTGATTCCTCTATTGACAGTTTAACAAGTGATTTCAGTGTATTACTCTAGCTTAGCAAAATCTACTTCAGATTGCTCCTGAATTACTTCTGGTAAAATATTTTTTTGAAATTTTTGTAAGTATAGCTTTCTCAGTGTCCTAAGCTTTCATTGTCATATATATTATATCATATATGTCTTAAACTCAAATAGAGTCTTACATTTATTTTAACCCGCTCATGTGGCTTTTAAATAATTTAAGAAAAGATGTATTAGTTAATAGTAACAGAATGGGAAAAAAGCAAAAATTATGAGATTTTTCACTTGTTATATTTGCATTCCAACTTCTCAATACCATATATTGTTTTTCAAAGCTGTCATCAGTAAAATAAAGTGGCATATTCTCTCCTTATCATGGGAGGTGTATAAAAAACTATTCTTGTAGGAATTCCAAATATGATGTTATTGTGGCATCAACTTAGAATTAACTTTACTATTAATTGATATTTTATGTCCATACACAGAGAGAAACAAATACACTCTAAAACCAAATTCTTTATATTGCTTCTCATTGTACTGAACATTTCAACATGCCTTTCCTCATTTGGTTATATTTGAGGGATCTTCTACTACAGAACATGATATATGAGTTAAATATGTTCTGGGAGGCCGTTTTCTCTGTCACAAATTATATGGTCAGATTTCAAGTGTTGCCAAATTTAGTCACCTTCTTCACCATAAAACTATCAGCACATGATCAAATCAATTTTGGAGCCTATATAAAAGCTACTGTTAAGATTTTTATAGTAGTTTGTAATTAATATTTTTAGTTTTGTTTTATGGTGATGTTCAAAGTATGTGACTACTTTTCTATGTAAACTATGGGCCATGGAGATCACATGAGGATGAATAAGATATTTTCTTCAAACAATGGAAGATTTTTAATTTAGTGAGGATCAATGCTGATGGAATGCAAAGTAGTTGATAATGTGTTTATCAAAGATGCAAAGCTCACTGATTGTAGAGTGAAAGCTACTGGACATAAATTATGAAAGGATACAAATGAAGACACAAATTTTCATGACTGTGCCTCATTTGCAGAGCCTGGTGATAGTCCTGCTGTTCTCAGCATGCTACTCAACGATGACCTCATTGGTAACATAAGATGCATTCAGCTATCTGGCACCTAGATGGCAGCCTGCAAAATATAAACACAGTGCCTTCAAATGGACCATAAAGCTTGACTAAAGTCTACAAATTAGTAATAGGAATACCTGTTACATCATTACATCATCTGGGTACACCCAGCAAATTACTCCCTGATGTATGTATTTAGAAAAAAAATTTATATGTGTGTGTGTGTGTGTGTAAAAAATTGTTATTTTATGTTTGTTAAAATGTAATGTTTTATAACAAGAGCATATAGAAACAAAGGTGGACCTGAAAAGGATAGCATTAGGGAACGTGCTTTGACTGTGTCAACTGTATTCTGTAAACTGACCTTTGGAACAAGAGCTACAGTTCAGAACTCAGTGGACAGAAACACTTTTATGCACCTTCAGGAATTAATAAAAGCTTTTCTGTCCTGTGGATGATAGTGACTCACATAAATGTGTTACCATTGATCTGTTTTAGCAATGACATTTAATCCTGTTTTAGGAGAATCTTCCCTAAGGTTGAATGAATATCGCTATGTTTTTTGATTTAGGATGCTTGTAACCTGTGAAGAGAATTTTCTTTAAAAAATGCTGTGTTGTCGTCTTAACCATCTAAGCTTTAGCAGTTCAGGCGAAATTTCTTTTCTTCAAGCCTTGCACTGGATCTGCCTCACAGATCATTTCATGGAGAGAAGTCAGTGATACTAAGATGGTAGATACCAGCAGGTCTAATTGTGATAGAGGAAGCAGGGTTTTAGATAAAGATTTATTCTCATTTCAGAACTTCATCTAGTTGACGTTCTTCCTTGAGAATACAAACCTGGGATGCAGGTTCCATGAATTATCTCTATAGCATTATTGTCATAAAGAAATATACCCACCAAGGTGTTTTTCAGTCAAAGAACAGCTTCACTGGGGTGTCTGTCAACTCAGATATGAGGCAGGGAGAATGGATGAGTCATATTTTCGTACCCACTTGAAGTGCCTTTCTTGATACTTAATATACATGTAAGAGGTAGCCCTTGAAAGGAATCACAGTGAAAGAGAAGTCCTCTTACAACCTAATTCTTGCCTGGGGAGATAAGAGGAAGAAAGCGTTCATCAGTATTAACTGTTTCAAATACTGTAGCTGGCACAAAAGTAAACACAGGAGGAGAGAATCATCCCGAAATTATGTATGTTATGTGCTATTTTCATGGCACCAGGTGGGAATGTTAACACTTAATCAGTCTCTCTGGCATTATTTCCTGTCCGTATTGCCAGCTTTATCACCGTGAAAGATGCTTTGATCCTCTTCTGCGGTGTCAAGAACAACAGGCCACAGCATCAGTGACATTCCAATCAGTGGGGTATCATTTCACATTACTTATTATCAGATATGATATTTCACTAATGCATCGTGACAACATTTGGCACAATACCAGGTGTCTCTATAGATATATATAGATGTAGGTATAGATGTAGATCTCTTAAAATGGAGATTAACCACAAAGCACTTTTTCTCTCACCATTCTAGATTTTGAAAGCAGAAGGCAATATTCTCTTTTAAAATATGCTGCAGCTTTCTCTTTGATAGGGCTTAATGTTCTTTTATGAAAAAATTAAAATCTATTTTGAACACACTTATAGTTGCTTCATGTTAAAACAGTGCCAACACTGAAATACTAAGAATTGAAAAGTGCTAATATTGCACACAAGTACCACTTGTGAAAAATGCCTTATGTATTAATAAAAGCTCTTTTTTTGGAGTTCCCATCATGGTTCAGTTGTTAACAAATCCGACTAGGAACCATGAGGTTGTGGGTTTGATCCCTGGCCTCACTCAGTGGGTTAGGGATCCGGCTTTGCCGTGAGCTGTGGTGTAGGTCGCAGACGTGGCTCAGATCCCACGTTGCTGTGTCTGTGGAGTAGGCCGGCGGCTGTAGCTCCGATTAGACCCCTAACCTGGGAACCTCCATATACTGCGGGTGTGTCCCTAGAAAAGACAAAAAAATAATAATAGTAATAACAAATAAAAGCTCTTTTTTACTAAGTTCTTTTTTAGCTGCTCTGTGTTAACCCTTTGTGCTCATTTCAGTGTTCACAACCAATCCTTGAGGTAGATGTATTTGTACTCAGCATACATGTACATGTGGAAAGAGTTTGAGGTTCAAAGAGTTTGGATACCTCTTCCAAGATCACCTACAAAGAGAGAAAGCCCTGATTCTCCCTGAGATGCAGCATCACCATACGCAAGCGCTCTCCACTGTCACTAAAGGACCCTTTAATATCTTTTTATCCAAATATTATTATAAAGTTAGAAAAAATAGAAAAATTTAACCATAATTAAAGAGTTGCAGTGTGATATAGAATGATAGTCACAAAAAGTCAGATTGAAATAGTTTAAAACATCTCCACAATCAGGAGTTCCTGTGTAGCTCAGTGCCTTATGAACCCAACTAGTGTACATGAAGATGTGGGTTCCATCCCTTGCCTCTCTCAGTGGGTTAAGGATCCAACATTGCTATGAGCTGTGCTGTAGGTTGCAGATGCAGCTTGGATCGCACGTTGCTATGCCTGTGGTGTAGGCTGGGAGCTGTAGCTCTGATTCGACCCCTAGCCTGGGAACCTCCATATGCCGCGGGAGCGGCCCTAAAAAACAAAAAACAAACAAACCAAAAAAAAAAAAAAAGCAATATCCCCACAATTAAATTTTCTTTTGAGAATTGTCATTAACCAGTTAGCTAAAGTTGATGGAATAGCAGGGAGGGAAAAGAAAGGACTGATAAATATTAATGTGTTATAGATCCAAGACAGATTCGGTACATAGGAAGATTTCAGATCTGGGTGTGTTCAGATCCAGTCCTGTATTGCAGACAGAAAGAGCGGGGCATTATTGACAAATGGGGATAGGGAGGGTTATGTGTAAAGAGAAAGTTGAAGAGAAGTAACGAAATACCATAAAAAATTAACAACCACCCACTGATTCCAAAAAGACTGGTCCTAATTGCTTTATATACAATCATAAAATGTATATTGATATATATATTGACCTATAAAGTCAGAACTGTGAGATATCCTGGATAGAAAACAAACAATCTTTTTTGCATTATAACAGCAAGAAAATGTTAAGGCTTTTCCTCCATTTCCCCTTTAAAATGTATACAACTTTTATTTTTAATAATTCAGACTATTAATGTGAATGGCTCTATCTGCTTAATGTGTATAAAACAGACTAGACATTTTTGTAAGATTATTTTTACAATTAAAAAAAAAAGAGAAATAACATTTTGTATCAGACCAAAAATAATTCAAATAGATGAGGTAATGCATTCTTTTGCATCACTTCTACATAAGCAGTATTCTTTGAGGTTTCTAAGTGGCTTAAAAGGCAATTTTATAGGTTGAAATATTGTCCTTTCTAGCTTTATGGTCAGAGCAAAACAGTACTCGTCTGGAATGCATATAATATTGCACACGGGGTTAATTAGGTTAGGGATGAATTAATTTGTAACAATTTCCGTTATTTGACAGACATCAATAATATAGTATATTGCTTGCATTCCAGACATCAGCATACTGCCATGACCCAGTCAGATTCAATTTGGGAAAATCTTGGATCATATGAATATTTTATTATTGATTTTTGTAACATCATATTTTACAATCAGGCCTGGTTATAAAACACCATAATAGCTTGAGGAGATATTTTAGAAAGTCATACTGTTGATGAATGGAAATCACGCTTTCTACAGAGAAATGAAAACTCACTGTTCTTTTCCTGGAATGAGATGTTCAGGTATACTTTTGTACATTATTAACTGCTATTAAGGAAATTCTTTTTCTAAGCACTCTCTCAATCCTTTGATTGGATTTTGCGAGGAGGTAGTTGGGGGGAGTATGATGATAGTTTATATAACTTGCCTATCCTGGCTTCTTTTTCAAGAACTTTCCATTTCAAACTATTTTTGCCTGAGTAATTTGAATCCTTCTAAAAATAACTCTGTTTATCCAGGCCCCCATCCTATGCACATAATGATTAAAGTATCTGAATTTGCACATAAGTGATCAGATGGTTGGCTACTTTGATACAGAGGGTTACATTGATGGTACCTGTGGTTGAATGCATTCTATTACCAAACAAGTGCTGGCATTCATCAAAAACCTAATTGTAGAACTTCTGGTTATGGAAATGCCAAACTGAATCTACTCGCAATCTGTAAAGGTACAAAAATGACACCCTTAAAGAATGATAGACTCAGAAAACACAAGAATTGCTATTAAGTAATGAGTTTTCTC